>NW_015639792.1:1134982-1137850 GCF_001515625.1 Sinocyclocheilus rhinocerous
GTCACGTCAAGGACACGCCACGCTTGAAATGGCAACAAGCAGCTAATTTATATCCTTCTCCTGGACAAACATGAACATAGCGGCAGTCATGTCACCCAGGAGTCGGTATAAATATGCAAACACAGAGGAGCAAGGGCTCTGTCCATTTGCCATCTTTTTTCATCTAGTTTTGCCTCCTCTGTGGTTTGTCCTCTGCTGACTTTCCCCTTTGTTGGTGGTCATTAAAACTAGTGGGGTTGTAGGTACTGCTATATGGTGAAAAGAGTGATGCTACAAAGGCTCGGCTGATAAACAGAAATAATCTCCTCCGTTATAGCTTTCATTAATATTGCAAGGGTGTTTTGCACTGCGTTTGAAGTTTTGAAAACTTCTACAAGTCTAAGTAACAAAGAAATAGTGTTTGTGAAAGTCTGTCTTTAAACCTATACCAATTTATATTGTTATGGCTATAATAATTAAAAAAAAAAATAATAATAATAATAATGTAAATAAATTATTTACTGTATTTAAAGCATTTAAAACTATTTCATTCAGGTTTAAATATTGTTAAATGTAAATAATAATAATTATTATTATTATAATAAAGTAAATAATAATTTAAAAAAAAAATAATAATAATAATAATAATATTATATCGGTAGAATATATAATTTTGTAAATATATTTTTAAAAAATATGAGAAGAGTTGGAAAGATTTTGTCTACAACAGGTCTGTACAAAATTCAGAAGTGAAGAAATTGTTTCAGGAATTGACTGAATTACAATTTAAAGACATTAACCAAATTCAGTGCATTCTAGGAATTTTTTTTTTTCACCTTGGAACTATCAATCCATCCAGCTAAGATTCAAGGTTTGACAGGCTTTGCTTTTGTAGTTAAAACAGTTCTATAAATTGTATTATTAATTCCTTACACTTCCTTTTCCGCATTTGGCAGATGCTTCTATCCAAAGCAACTTACATTGAATCAAAGGCACACATTTTATCAGTTCTTGCTTTTCCTTGGAATTGAACCCATGACCTTGGCGTTTCTGTTCACATTCAAATCGCACTTCAATCCAAACTTCCGATTATACACTTCAAATCCTGTTTGCTACCTGAACTCAATTCAGTAACGGCAAAAAGGCAAAGCCCTGGTCTGCAGATATCCAACAATGAACATGGCACAAAAGGGTACAAATCGAGGCAACACCAAAATGCACCAATTTAGATGATGCATACTGAATAAAAATACATGCAAAATGAATAGCCACATCAATAGTCACCACAAAAGGCCATCTGAAGGCACACATGCTTGGCTGACTTGAATGGTTTATCTGAGTCCCTATGGCCATTACCCTACACTGCTATCATGCTCTGCAGTGGATGCACAGGGCCCCTTTGAAGTCAAGAGGCAAAAGTCAATTCAGCACACTGGGGGTGCTAATGAATTTGTTTGGAGCTTAATTCTAAATGGTGAGGGCCTGTGGACAATAATTCATGGCAGCAGGTAGACTCTGTGGAAAGCCGAATGCTGGTTGAATTGTAATGACTGAACTCTTCTGAGAATATATAGTTGAGGGAAGTCATGAGAATTGTAGTGGAGAAAAGTATAATCATATGGCGTAAATTAGATCTGGGAGAGGCAGAATGGACTTTTTTTCAATTCAAATCTCCTTGTGCTGATGAGTTTATGTATTTACTGAGGCTGTAAGAGTGTTAATGTAAGTTTTCTGTGTACATGGTTTTGCTGTTTGACTTGCAGTACTGATTCCTTTAGACCCAACAATACAACTTAATTTGCCTTGATTCCATCAACCCAACAAATAAAATATCTCCCTTATCTTTCAATCGATGCTAAATGAAAGCTAACACGTTAACAAAAAAATAATAATAATAAAGTAAAATAAATAAATAAATATTGTGTGTGTGTGTATATATATATATATATATAGTCATTTAGCAGATGCTCTTATCAAAAGCGCAATGATTTGCAAGTGCTATAACAAGTCTCAGTTAGCTTAACGCAGTAGCAAGTTTTTTTTAAATTATATAATAAATAAAAATAAAACAAATAGAACAGAAAAATAATAGAGTAAGCTAGTGTTATAGACCTTTTTGCTTTTGCTAATTGTATAATAAATGAAAAGAAAACAAATAGATAGAATACAAAAAGATTAGAAAAGCTAGTGTTCGTTTTTTTTTAAGAAAACAAGCAGTAAATGAATAGAGTGCAAGTCTAAAAAACTTTTTTAAATTTTTTTTAAAGATAATTAGAATAGAGAGTGCTAGAGTTAAAAGCTCAAATAAAGGTGGAATAGATGTGTTTTTAGCTTATTCTTGAAGATGGCTAAGGACTCGGATTGAGTTGGGCAGGTCATTCCACCAGGAGGGAACATTTCATTTAAAAGTCCGTGAAAGTGATTTTGTGCCTCTTTGGGATGGCACAATAAAGCAATGTTCACTTTTAGAACGCAAGCCTCTAGAGGGCACATAAGTCTGAAGTAATGATTTTAGGTAAAGGGGTGCAGAGCCAGTGGTGGTTTTGTAGTCAAACATTAATGCCTTGAATTTTATGCGAGCAGCTATTAGTAGCCAGTGCAAATTGATAAACAGAGGTGTGACATGCATTCGTTTTGGCTCATTTAAAATGTATCTTGCTGCCGCGTTCTGGATTAATTGTAAAGGTTTGATAGAACTGGCTGGAAGACATGCCAAGAGAGCATTGCAATAGTCCAGACTGGACAGAACAAGAGCTTGAACAAGGAGTTGTGAAGCATGTTCCGAAAGAAAGGGCCTGATCTTCTTGATGTTGAATAAAGCAAATCTGCAGGACCGGACAGTTTCAGCAATGTGGTCTGAGAAAGTAAGCTGATCATCAATCATAACTC
>NW_015639792.1:1138460-1139179 GCF_001515625.1 Sinocyclocheilus rhinocerous
AGCCTGTCTAAATGCTGAGGGAAAAACACCAGTGTGAAGGGATGTGTTAATGATGTGAGTGAGTGCAGGTACAACTGCAGGAGAAATGGCTTGAAGGAGATGAGATGGAATAGGATCAAGCGGACAAGTAGTAGGATGATTAGAAAGGATGAGTTTGGAGACTTCTGCCTCAGAGAGTGAAAAGAAGGATGTGAACGAGTGTATGTTTGCTGGTCAGATGTGCTTGACTGATTGTGGTGTGGAAAATTGTGCACTGATGGTTTTAATTTTATTAATGAAGAACGTGGCAAAGCCATCAGCTGTTAGAGTTGATGAAGGAGGGGGAGGAGGAGGACAAATGAGCAAGGAAATGTTTTAAAGAGCATGCGAGAGTTAGACAAATGGTTAATTTTGTTATGATAGTACGTCCTTTTAGCAGTGGAGAAATTAGCAGAGAAGGAAGAGAGGAGTGATTGATACATATTAAGGTCAGTAGTATTTTTTGATTTGCGCCACACTCTTTCAACAGCCCTGAGCTTAGAACGATGTTCGCAGAGAAAATCAGACAGCCAAGGGGCAGAAGGGGTGGTACAGGCTGGCCTGGAAGACAAGGGGCAGTCTAAACAATATGTGAGAGTGGAGTAGAAAGTATCAGTAACATTGTTAGCATCAAGCGATTCTAAATGTTTAGGGGGAGGAAGCGAAGATGAAACCATAGCAGATAGCCGGGAGGGTGAGAG
>NW_015639792.1:1139599-1141106 GCF_001515625.1 Sinocyclocheilus rhinocerous
ATATATATATATATATATATATATATTTGCTTTCGCAATATGGGAGGAATTGATTCTCCAGGTTGAACATGTCACTAGAGTTACATTTAAAAGTTTGAATACTATACAATGATGCTTTGTTGGTGCAAAATAAAAGTCACTAGATTAATGTTACCTTAAAAGAGTCAGTTGATCCGATACATGTCTACCAACTAATTTTTTCCCCTTTGTCAACTGAGAAAAAGCTGTCATAAATTGGTGAGGACAACATCATCCATAGCAAAAAGTTGCAGGGACAAGTCCCTGCCATAAATGATGCATGATCAAATATTTTGCTGTGATGCTCCTTACATCTAAAAGTTTGCATCTTGAAAAAAATATGAGAAGTGCAATTCAGCAGTTCATCTCAGTGCGTCTGTCTTTCACAACGACACCCCACCGCTTGTAAACTCAGACTTTGAGAACTCAGCATGAGATGGGACCATGGAGACACGAACTTGAGGAAAAAATGAACTTGATTAAGCGAAAAGGGGGACACATTAAGAGCGAAGAAAGCATAAGCTCTTTAACTCCTCTGCTTTGCATATAAATGAGAGATTACAGAGAGACTATATCTTATCAGCCCGTTGGAATACATATGCCTAATTACAATATATTCAGAAAAAAGTATGCAAGTGTAATTTGCACAAAGAAGATTAGGTGCACAGAGAAAGGTCAGGCCACACCGGCTCATGCTGATGTGTTTGAGCTGTGATGCTCTGGAGAAATAAAAGTCTCCAGCGGAGTTAGAAAAGCAGGTTCTTATTCTAAACTAGTTCCTTTTTAAACTGAAACCAGATTTTCATGATTCTCCATTCTGTTCCTGATGTGGACAGAACACTGTATTACTCAATTATGATTACCGATTCTAGCTGCAGAGAACAAACACAGCATGAACACTGTAGTCGGATTCATGACTGAATGACTCATATGATCCTGTTCTTTGTAATGAATCGGTCGAAATAACTCACAAATGGTTGAACCACAGTGAAGTGCACGTCATTATTTGCGGTCATAAATGAGAAAAAATAGGCCAAGTTTCCCATATGGTAAAAAATGTATGTATATTTTCAAATATATTTCAAAGTGTAAAAAATGGCCAAAAAATGCTAAAGTGTTTCAAAATATATTTATGTGAATATTTTTAACCGATACATTTTTGGTCAATTTTGGTTTGTGTTTTTTAAATATATATTTACAGGGGTGGTTGACTGTTTTTTTTTTTCTAGGCTTGATTCTGTTTATAGGGTGCAGTCGAACATGTGTTAATGCTTCCTTTAAAAAAAAAAAAACGCATTATTTTTCGCATAATTTACCTTTATTCTACACCGCTCTGTCCCTTCTCCCATAAACGCACTGATTATTTCCTGGTTTTATGAAGTCCCTACCTCAGAAATACATGATGGGTTCAGATTGGTTAGCTGGCCCAGTGTGATCTGATTCGCTAAACGTCCCGCCCCTCACCTCAGCAGCATGTGCTCCGGTTGTA
>NW_015639793.1:0-145 GCF_001515625.1 Sinocyclocheilus rhinocerous
CTACTTCTAACCCCATGCATTGGAGCATCATGGTTTTAGGTTTGACAAATCTACAAAATTTAACTTATTTGTTAAAACAAAAGTTACATCATTGTTTAATCATACTGCTTTTCATCATCTTGTAGAGATACACAGTGTGATGGTA
>NW_015639793.1:618-698 GCF_001515625.1 Sinocyclocheilus rhinocerous
TGTGAATACTGTTGAGTGTTTGTGTGTGATTGAGTGTTTGTGTTTGCGTGTATGTTTGTGCTTTGCTGCATTTGCTGCAT
>NW_015639793.1:1571-6164 GCF_001515625.1 Sinocyclocheilus rhinocerous
TGATGACTAAAACTAGTGTAAATGTTTTCCTTTGTTTTATATCATGTGCGAACTCATAATTTATTTATTTATTTTCATTTAAATAAAGAGAATAAGACTCGGGACGATTGAATGCGCATGCGTGCGTGAGAGAGAGAGAGAGGGAGCTTTTCCAGCTTAAACTAAACACAATTTTGGGAAACATTTCATTCACGGAACGGTCATTCCTGCGCTAGGAGGAAATCTTTCTCCTGGAAAAATGTATGGGTAATTTTATTTATTTATTTATTGTTTTATCCCCAATTTCATTATTAGTCATGTTACATATTTTATTTAAATTATTTTATACAAGCATCAGATTATATGTGTGGTCACACATATTGTGATATGTTCTCATGATCTGTTAGAATTGTCTACTTATTCTTTTATTGACCTTAAATCCAATATCTTTCTCACATCTCCCATACAGAGAGAGAGAGAGAGAGAGCAAAAATGCCCTGCCTCGGAATGCAACCGGACACGCAGATGGGGAAACCCCCCGGATGTGGGAACGGACCATTAAAATCTTCAAAAACATTCTTCAGGACTTCATTTATCGCCTGTCACCGCTCGGACACAGACATACATCTGTACAAACATCATATGTCATCCCCGGAGGTCATAGCTTGACGTCAGAATTTCACATATGCCGGTTTTCACATCTGGATAGGTCACGGGGTCAACAGACCGTGGGTGGTCGCCATGGGGGTGGGGCACGTGGGGGAGGGGAAAGGTCAAAAGGTCAAAATCAATCATTTTTGACATAAGGGCTGCCCTATCACTACTAATAACTATTCATATATTTTCTCAGAATCTTTTCCAGCTACCCTTTATCACTTAATTCAGATTCTTTTACTATCCTTTCGATTTCTTTGTTCTGATCAACGACTCCTATTTTTCCTATTTTAATTAGATCATACGGGCACAATACATTTTCACTTCCAAGAACTACATTTATTTTCTTTTTTCTCCAAACATGTTTATTTCCCGAATTACCATCAAAATCCTCTACTGTAATTACCTCCATAAATTCATCATGTTTTTCAGTGGGTTTGATGACGCTTACATCGGCTCCTGTATCCACGCGAAATGTGGTTTCATCAACATTTCAAGTTTTGTGTAATCTTTGATCAATTTCCTTTGTTTTTAACAAGGCTTTTTTAAGGGGAGCTGAAAAATCCTAATCCTCCTTAGTTTCAGTATCTTTCTTTTTGTTTTACTTTCTCTTGACTTTCACTTCCTCAGTCTCTGCACTGGCTCTTTCTTGCCTGTCATCAATTTGGACTCTGCCTACTCTAGTTTCCGGCCTGTTTTTTTCCCTTTCTGCTATGATCCGTGCCCTTACTTCAGTGCTCAATTTGTTCCATTTTTCTGGACTTATGTAGTTACCTTTCTCTCTAATATTCTCATTTCGATTTGTTCTAGGCCCTAAATTCTGTTCCCTAAATCTCTTTCCTTCCTGCTGTGTATTTTTAGGGCTGTTTCTTTCTCCCCTCTCTGCCCCTTTCTTCCATTTCTCATCTGCTCTGCGCTCGGGGCGAGAGGAGGGCCTGCTCTCTGTCTCATAGCGGTTATATGGCTTCCTTTCACGGCCTGATCGTCTGGGTTGGTCCTTAGACCGCTGTGGTTTATTATTCGATTTTTCTCTGTCTGTTTGAATTATTTCAGTTTTCCTGTCATATCGAATTAAAGCCTTCTCTAATTCTTCTGGAGACATCTCCGGACCATAAAGGAGGAATTATTTTTCCCCAATCAGAGCATTTCTTTTTACTCCTTGAAAAATATGTTTCAAGATCCCCTCATCGCCTTTTACAGCAATTTCCTGACAGGCTGACAGAGCTCCTATTGTTCGCCACTTCTCTTCGAATCGTTCCTGTTCGATTTCATCTTTATTAGTCGGTATTAACCCTTCAAGGGTCTTCGCTAATTTCCTACCTCCGTGCAATCCAAACTCAGCCAAAATATGCGAGTCTATGGATTCGCCAGATATTTTCATCTGTTCACCGTAGCGAACCAACTCTCTGACCTTTTCTTTCGCTGTGGTATTTTTTAGTTTGGCCTTTTTCAAAAGTTTCATCTCCTGATCTTTTCTCATTAATTCTTCCAGAGTTACCCTGGATTCCATCGAATTAATCTCTGTTTGTCTAGGAGAACGCACTTGATTTATGGGAGTTATTGGCCTTCTCTGACCTGGTGTCCCTAAATGCAATGCTTCTAAATGCTGATTTAGTGCATTAATCTCCACTGGTTGATCTATTTCCCTCTCTGACTGAATTTCTGGCTCAGGAGTTCTATCTCTGAAACAGAGCCTTCTCGGAGCCTGCAATGCTCTGACAGGGTTCGGTGTCACATTTCTTTCTGGTCTTTCTACTACTAACTCTTCATAATCTGAATCTTCTTGATTCTCCTCTAAGTCACTGTCTGAACTGTCACTTTCTGGTCCCACGTCCGAATAATATTCCTCGAACAGGTCATTACCTACCGGATTCCTAATTATTCTTTCCAGCGTGGCCTTGCTTGTCAAATCTTTTTTAGCTAATATCGCTCGTTTAGCTCGCTGTGTTAATGAGGTGTCTGCGAGGATCTGAGTAGCGTCACCCCCGTTCAAGATGCTCCAAACCTGTCCGCATGTTATTTCTGGAGCATATTCCTCATCCCACTTATTTATCCTGTCTAAAGCTGTTTCTCTTTTTTTGCTCGCAGAATGTGTTGGTTTATAAAATCCCTTTCCTAGTCGAAAAGTTTCATAACTTCTTCCCAGCTTTAGTCTGGGGAATGGGTTCTCTACCCTATCTTTTCTTCCTCTAGTCGTTTTTGTCTGCCTCAATTCTGGCCATTCAGGATCTGAATCTTCCTCCGAAAATTCGACTCCAGTATTTATCGGTCTCTGCATAATACCAGTTCCCTGATTTGACCTTCCTTCCCCAGCATCCTGATCTTGATTTACTCTCATAGTTATTTTTCCTATGACTGTGGGATCTGGGTGACAGATCATCCATACTTTAGGCCAATCAGTTCGATCTGTTTTCCTTAGTAATGCGCTAACTAGGGCTGCCCCCATTGTGATTTCATTAAATCCAAAAAGCCCTCCTGAAATTATGGGCATAGCTACTGCACTCTGGCCAGTTTACATATATTGTCTATTAAAGTGTCCAATGTGAGAATCGCTGTTAATTCTTCTGCTATGTCACCATTTTGACCTTTTCTATGGCCGATTGCATGTATTACAGGATTTCCATTCGGACCTCCTTTTTTCTGTAAAACTGCATCGCCTGTTCTTATGGGATTCTTTCTACGCTCTAATATTCTATCTGACTCATCCTGAAACCTTTGCCCTGCCCGCTTTCGAAAGCCCCTCTCCGTGCTGGAGATCGGTATTGGCCGCGTTCACTAGGACACAAGCTTCTTCTTCTAACTCCAAGTACCCTTCTTTAAGGATAATTAAATTCCTGCCTTTCCCAAAATATATCCTAAGCGGTTCCTCATTTTCTGTCGAAAATTCATCATTTGGGCTTTCAGGGTTTTCCGGCTGTGGAGCACTAGGATCTAGAGTGTTTCTATTCCCCTCTCTATGGGGAATAAAATTGGGAGCTAAGGATCCGCGTTCGGATCCTTCCCCCATATCGACTTCATCGAGGTCATCCCAACTCTTTGTTGGTATGTTTCTGATTTCTGCCCCAAATTCGTCAAACACTCTAACTTTGGGATATCCATCACTTCCCCCTCTACTCGAATAGATAAAGGGTGGGGTTTCTGCACCCTCACATATCCTAAAATTCACCACTGAAGCTATCATTCTTATTTCATGCCATGGAATTTGACCGGATCCACATCTACACTGTGTAGGATTAATCCAGTCTAATGCGCGCGCGTTCAAAGACTAAAGTCCCTCTGGACTACTGCTGTGGCCGTGGTCTGTAAGGACTTTCTGGGTTACTTCTCACTCACTATTATCCTTGAATTTTTCTACTCCAATATTCGAGCCTCACATGTTGGGCGCCATGTTATATCACTTTACATGTAAAGAATCAATAAACCCTATAATCACATCTTCTCCCCCACAAGCAGCTGCAATAAACAAATACTGCCCTTACCTCTTGGGATGGATGGGAAGTGTAATAGGAGTTCCAAGATTCTCAGCACATTGTCCTGATCAGCTCAGCAGACGTTCTCACCTCTATGTGGCCCGTATGGAGATTTATGCATAAATCCAGATAATAGGTTACTCTTAATAAATTACTCAGAGACTTGTTTAAAAGAAAGTTTATCGAATCACCATAGAAAAATGGTTTCGCTTTATTAAAAACAATAACTCATAAGCAAATAGTATAAAAAGTAACAGCGAGAAGTCTTCACGTGTATAAAACCAGCACAAATCAAGCACAAATGAACGGCACCGGTTTGGAGAGATTTGAACGGCATGGGGCGGAGAGTGACGTCACTGTCCACAATTGTTTTTGTTATTTCTATGAAGGGGAAATATATTTGATGTTCATTTTAACAGCACAAACCGGCACAAATCGAGCACAAACGAATGACACCAGTTTTGTGCGATTTAGACGAACTGGGGTGGGG
>NW_015639793.1:7884-13945 GCF_001515625.1 Sinocyclocheilus rhinocerous
CCGGGACACGGCATCACAGTATGGTAAGGTGCGTAACATTTCCGTCACATGCTTGAGGTATTCGGCCAATCACAACGCACTGGATAGCTGGCCAATCACAGCACACCTCGCTTTTTCAGACCGATGAGCTTTGTAAAAATCGACGCGTTTCAGAAAGGCGGGGCATAGAGGAGAAACAATAATGTACAGTATGTGGAAAATAATGTGCTTTTTGAACCTTAAACCGCATAAACACATTTCATTACACCAAATACACAAAATAATGTTCTTTATAGCAACATCATATGACCCCTTTAACTTTTTTTTCTGCTCATGGAGCGTGTCTGATTATTATCTACATTTTATTTTATTATATAAAAATGGTCCAGATTTAAAGAGAAAAACCTTGAACCCCCATACAGTATCTGCTCAGTCACATGGCTTTCTGCCTTATTTAAATGTAATAATAATAATAATTTGATCAAACATCTGGTCTTACCTTTTAATATTCACATCCAATTGGGCTCAACTGATGAAATACTGTAAGTTTTTATAGAATAATTCTCAGACAACACTGCTTTTCCTTTCAAGACCCAGTATCCTCACCTTTGATAACTATTTTAACTGTTTAGGATTTTTTCCTTTTACAAAGCACTACTGCTGCCCACATGGAAATGTATAACTATTCCAAAAAACTAAAAATAATTAAGTATTGTCTAGACCTCCGCTGGGAAGGAAATATAGAGACTAGACCTCTTGGAACCTTCAATTGAACACCCTTTCTCTAGGCGTTGAGTGTACGTTGGCTGTACACTCGTTACTGCGGTGCATTGTGGGATTGAATGAGTGCATTTGATAATGTCCACTATGGTTTTGGACACCACTAAAAATGGCTTTCATCTCAAATAGTGTCCTATTTAAGGGTATAGGGAGTAATTTCGGACACAGCCTATCTCTGGTAGAGTCACGGACCCTCCTATCTCCCAATACTAATGGTACGTTTAAGTCAAGTTAAACAATAAATGCAATAAATACAGCACCTGTACGGATGATACATTTGTTAAAATGGATTAAATATATATATATTTTTTTTTTTGTAAATTGCATATACAAAATACCACTGTACTGTACAATTACAATAGAAAATATATTACAATTAATTTTACAGAACCTTCATAAACTGAATTAAAACATAAAGCAAAACACACTTTAAGCATGTTTTTATTCAGCATGTTAAAAAGGTAAAAAATATCGATCTGAATTTTATGTAGAAATTGCCATCTTGCTCCAACCAAAGTGGCCTGAACCATATAATGACTGGAAGTGTTCGAGCGGCCATCGTACTATTCCCTAACGACAGAGAGCATCACTGACTGACAGCCAAAACACTGAGCTAAAATCACCTGATCTGAAGCTGATCAGTCACACAGGATTCGTTTTAGGACATGTGTATGTAAATGAATTGTTACTTCAGATGTTACCTGCAATGTTCATGGTCTTTTTGGGCAGGATAAGCGATATACAGTATATTGAAATCATTAGGTTGGGTGTATCTGCTGCACACTGACGACACAGGTAACTGAGCCAAAACAAAATATATTTCTTTATTAACGTGATTATGAAGGAAATATTAAACGTAAATATATCTGGTATTAGTAGCAGAAATTGATTCAAATATACAATAAATATCACAATGCAAGCCTCAGTTACTATATTACACTATTGTATTAAGTTTACCATGCACCACAGTAAAGATAGTTTGCAGTTTGAAATTTAGATTTCTTTTGGCTGTAAATCCGCAGTGAGCTGTCGTAGAAATGTAAATGATATCGCATCTCATTCTTCATGAATTGTGAATTCATGTGATGCAGTCCTCCGGCCCGAATTGTTTCATGGTGACTCTTGATTTTATAATGCGTGTAGCTCCAAAAGTTGGACTCTTAGGCCCCAATCAGACAGAAGGCGTTTTTCAGGTTTGAAAGCACGAGGCGCACCGCACTACCTTTTTTTATGGTTGACTTTTTTTAATTTAGAAAAGAGCAGTGCACTGCTTTTTTATGTTGCTTGGCAACCACCGCATCAGCTGTCCTGTCAGTCTAATCAAGTATTACAGAACCAGTGCTCTAAAATCTTTGGTTTGCTGTTAAGTAAACGGTCATATTAACATATTAACCGTAAACATCCGTCACCACAACAGAAGTCCCGCCTCTCCATTCATCCAATTAGACAATGGAAAAAAACGCAAATGATGTCAGGTTCTTTTCTGCTCAGAGTTGATTTTTTTTCACCTTCAGGCACTCAGAGCGCTCCTACAGAGACATGAAAACAGCGCAAAATGCTCACTGCCAATAGAAAACAATTAAAAATGGCACCTCTCACTGCAAAAAACACGTTCTGTCTGATCGGGGCTTTAGAGGACTGAAATCAGACTCTTCTTGACCTGCTATATTTGTGAATTTTTTCACAGCAAAGCTCTTCAAAGTTCATCAACCCCTTGGTAAATTCACTAGTCAGGAATGTGGAAAGATAGGCACTCTTTACTTTTGACAGCTATTTCCAATAAATATGGAGTCTGGGACAAAATCCCTTTTTTAAGAGATAGCCTGATTTGTGAAAACTTTCACAATTGCATCTTATCATGTTTCACTGTTTCTCACGGCTCTGTCCTCTTTTTCTTGTGTAATAATGTCAAGGTGGCTATGCCAAAGAATCCAGCGGTCCAAGGAATAAGATAAATCAGATTATACGTTTAAAAATGTTCATCTAGTCGGGTCATATAGACTATTGTGATTTGTGAAATATTTCACAATACAGATTTGCTCAATGCATTACTTGAGTGCCTTACTTCAATATTGTGATTTGTGTTAAATGATCCAAACTGCACTGTGAAAGACTTCTCAAATCAGAAAAATGACGTTTTAAGCACGCATGGAAGGGTTAACTGACTAAATCTGGACTGTGAAAGTTACAAAACATAACTACAGTGAAAACAAGGTGAATTGAGGTTGGCTATATGCGCACGTTACAAAGCATACATTTTTATTCGAATTTCAGAATGCACACTTTGACATTAGTAATACATACATATGCTGAGATATCTCATCTGTCTGTTGAGCTGATGTTTGTTATATGAACGTAAAGAAAGAATGGCAAACGGTGAAGTGCTCGGCGAGGACGCTTGAACACAGGCTCCTATAGAATAAAGCCCTTGATCAATGAGAAGCACAGAAGAGCCAGGCTGAGGTTTGCAGAAGAGCAGAAGGACTGGAGCGTAGAGAACTCGAGTGAGTTCATCTTCTCTGATGAGTCCAGTTTTCAGCTCTGCCCAACACCTGCTTGTCTAATGGTTAGACGGAGACCTGGAGAGGCCTACAAGCCACAGTTTCTCTCGCCCACTGTGAAATCTGCTGGAGGATCGGTGATGATCTGGGGCTTCAGCAGGGCTGGATTCAGGCACATTCGTCCTTGTGAAGGACGCATGAATCAAGACACGTACAGAAGAAAACTTGCTTCCTTCTGCTCTGACAGTGTTCCCCAGCTCTGAGGATTGGTTTCTCCAGCAGGACAATGATCTGTGACACACAGCCTGGTCAATCAAGGTGTGGATGGAGGAGCTCCAGATCAAGACCTGTCATGGCCAGCCCAATCTCCAGACCTGAACCCCACTGAACACCTCTGGAATGTGATCGAGATGGAGATGGGGTCACAAGCCATCAAACAAAGCCGAGCTGCTTGAAGTTTTGCTCCAGGAGTGGCATAAAGTCACTCAAAATCAATGTGAAGACCGGTGGGGAGCATGAAAGCTGGGATTGAAAATCAGAGTGATTCCACCAAATAATGATTTCTGAACACTTCCTAAGTTAAAGGGGTCATATGATGCTATTTTAAAGATCATTATTTTGTGTAGACTTGTGCCGGTATTCGGTAATGCGATATATCACGGTAATGAATATGCATGATGTTGTTATTGTGGGCACTTCTAAATACCGTGAATAATTATATATTACAAATTATTCAGAATTTTGAATGCATTTTATGAATACTTTTCCCATAAACTGGTCAAAATGTACAACACCGCTGTATGCTGAGTGAAAGGCGCGTGCGCACTCTGATGTAAACAAGTGCGGACGCGAAGCACATGGCGGAACATGTGAGCGACGCTCTGGATGAAAGCGCACTTTCGCTCTCTGACAGCAGATGGCGCTAAACTGCAGAAATAATAATAATAATTCATTTAAATGCAGCCGTTACCCAGGAAACCCTGTAAACAAAGCAGCTGCACTACTTTCTGTTTCTGAATCGTGTTTAAATGATTTAAACAGCCATTCAGATTTGTGTATTTGCTATGATGTTCATCACAGCGCAAATACTTAAATATTTAGACTTAATAGGCTATTTATTTTCAAATTATTGGTCTTTATAGTTCTTTTGCACTTAATCTGTGTAAAACTTTTAACTTTATACATTTTTCTGTATTGCTTTATTGTATTTAAATGTTCAGTTATTTTTGTTATAAGAAAAACACATTTGGGCGGCATTACGCAAATATTTCCACATCGTGACGTCTCTTTTAGATAGAATAAATCCTTTTGTGGGAGACTTTGAGCTTTGTAACTCTGCAGATCTGATACATGCACAAATAGCTACATAGCACACTAAAGAAAAGGAAAAATAGAAATCGCATCATATGACCCCTTTAAAACATTAGTATTGTGTTGTTTAAAAATTAATATGAACTTGTTTTCTTGGCATTATTTGAGGTCTGAAAACACTGCATCTTTTTTGTTATTTTGACCAGTTGTCCTTTTCTGCAAATAAATGCTCTAAATGACAACATGTTTATTTGGAATTTGGGAGAAATTTGTCGGTAGTTTATAAAATAAAACAAAAAAGTTAAGTTTATTTAAACACAGGCATTTAAATAGTAAAACCAGAGAAACTGGTAATTTTTGCAGTGGTCTCTTCATTTTTTTTCCAGAGCTGGATTTGGCATATATTAAAAATATATTTTGGTGACCAAAAATATATTCTTTAGCAGTATGGGAGGAATTCCTCCACAACTTACAACAATCTAAAACATTAGGGGTCAATAAATGGTACATAAGGGCAGTTGTAAGATTGTGTGTGTGTGTGCACTGGTTTGGGTGGTTTATGAGGACACAAATTTGTATAATGACATGGGTATGACACAGGTATTACAATATGAAGGTGGTTTATGAGGACACTTCCTGTGTCTCCGTAATTCAAAAGGCTTTAAAACCATACTAAATTGTGTTTTTTTGAAAATCTAAAACTGCACACATTTCTGTAAGGAGTAGGTTTAGCTGTAGGGCGATAGAAAATACAGTTTGTACAGTATAAAAATCATTACGCCTATGGAGAGTCCCCGTAAACCACCAATACCAACATGTGTGTGTGTGTGTGTGTGTGTGTGTTGAATTTCTCTCTCTTATAAATTAATTTACTCATTAAACTGTGCCATTTAATGCCAGTACAAATATCAATAGGATGTTACAGAAGAAAAACGTACACATCCCTCACTGTAAAATCTAACTAATTGGGCTTGCTTAAAAAAAGCATGCAAACCGATTGCCTTGAAAAAACTAAGTAAAGTGAAAGAGGAATAGTATGTTGTACTGACAAATGCTTAATTAGTATAGTTTACTTACACTAGAGTTCTAGTAACTAAAAAAGAACTGTATGGGGTACTTGATCCTTTCATTTAGGTTTACTCATGACATAGTATAGCTACTCACTGACTCCCAGAGTGCATTGCGGCATGAATAAATTATGCAGTTGCTTTGTTTTACAGTTGTTAATTTTATTTGCCAGTTTTATTTGCTGTCTTGTGTCAGTAGTAGCAGAACAAAAAGAGCAAATAAAATGGTTATTGTTACAATTAATAAAAATAAATGAAATTGAATTGTTACCATTGTTGTGATTCACGTACTGAATGTTTAAGTCTGTGTGTGACTTCAGCATATTACCACACACTATTTAAGCAAGGTAGTTGAAATTTGAAAAAGTTCATTAATAAACACACACAACAAAAATACATTAATGATTTAATTAATTTAATTAG
>NW_015639793.1:20266-23961 GCF_001515625.1 Sinocyclocheilus rhinocerous
GAAGTCCAATAAAGTGCATCCATCCATCATAAAAAGTGCTCCACATGGCTCCAGGGGGTGAATAAAGGCCTTCTGAAGCAAATCGATGCGTTTGTGTAAGAAAAATATCCATATTTAAAACTTTATAAACCGTAATCTCTAGCTTCTGCTAACTGTGGTACGAACGTTCACGAGAAAGTGGCGTTCAGCGGATAACGTAGGACGTATAAGTGTAACGCAAGCTCCAGTGACAAGTGACAGTGACAATATCTCATGAGAACCAATTTTTCTCATCCAACAATTTTCTTTACAAATCCTCATTTTGTACTAATTTGTGAACAGTGTTTTGATTTGCTCTCTCCTCTGTGCTACCGCGTTCGTCACTTCTCACCAGAGCTTATGCTATGCCTACGTCATCCGCTAGAAGTCCACTCTAGACTTCAAAATCTCAACAGCCATTCACTACCATTATAAAGCTTGGAAGAGCCAGGACATGTTTTAAGATAATTCCAATTGTATTTGTCTGAAAGAAGACAGATGTCATATACAACTAGAATGGCTTGAGGGTGAGTAGATCATGCACTGTAAAATCTAATTAGTTGGGCTTACTTTAAAAAAGTATGCAAACCGATTGCCTTGAAAAAACTAAGTAAAGTGAAATAGGAAATGTTGTACTGACAAATGCTTAGTTAGTATAGTTTACTTACACGAGAGTTCTAGTAACTAAAAAAGAACTGTATGGGGTACTTGATCCTTTCATTTAGGTTTACTCATGACATAGTATAGCTACTCACTGACTCCCAGAGTGCATTGCGGCATGAATAAATTATGCAGTTGCTTTGTTTTACAGTTGTTGATTTTATTTGCCAATTTTATTTGCTGTCTTGTGTCAGTAGTAGCAGAACAAAAAGAGCAAATAAAATGGTTATTGTTACAATTAATGAGAATAAATGAAATTGAATTGTTACCATTGTTGTGATTCACGTGCTGAATGTTTAAGTCTTTGTGTGACTTTAGCATATTAGCACACACTATTTTAGGATTATATAAACCCAGTTAAAAGCATCTCAAGGTAGTTATGAAAAATGAAATTTGAAAAAGTTCATTAATAAACACACACAACAAAAATACATTAATGATTTAATTAGAAAATAGGTCACCTTTTAAAAGCAACCTATTTGTTACTTTTCTTCCCTTGAAATCAAATAACTCCGACTTCATGATGCATTGCTGCATTAACAGGAAGAAAATGATAGTAACATAAACGAAGTTCCAAGTGCCCAACCAAAGGGAACGCTAATCACTATAATTCTGTCACGACACAGTGTGTGGAGGCAGGCAGGACGACGAGGTCGACAAGGATGACAATAATGACTTTTAATGTAGACACAACAAGGCAGATTCAGGTAGGTGAGACACACACACACTCGGGGTAACATTCACAATAACCGACCACTAAAGCTCAGACAGACAGGAACTAATATAAGGTGGATAATTAGTGGCAGACAGGTGATTAGTCCGGGCTAAACCAACAAAAGGGGAAGAAACCACAATAAACAGTCCACAGGGGCATTACAAATGGTAAGTAAAAAAATAAAATAAAAAATAAAAAAAAACATTTTAGGAAAATCAACCACAATTTATGAAGTTAGCTTATGTGATGTTCTCTCAAATATTTCAGTTGTATTGAGAATTCAACATTCAAGATGACTTTGGGAAATGAGTGAATGCAACTAGTGAAAGATAACTACATTAAATCTAAGTATGGTAAACTATTGGATTTTAAAGTGCTGCAGAAAAAAATGAAAAAAATAATTTGTAATGGTTTTACTGGTTATAATGGGAATTGTACTGGTTTTAATGGGAACTGTGGGTCTCTACTGGTAATTGGTCACCTTCTATCGGTGGCCTGTTAAAACCACTAAATCCTAATGAAACGTGTCCCAAAACACACTAGGAAACCATTTTTAATGGTTAAAAGTTGATGGTTTGTAATCGTATTTGTAGTGAAAAGCATTAGAATTTCTGGGATGGTTTATAGGTTATTGTTGTTGTTGTTTTCAGCAGGGTTATATAAATGGCATATGCAATATGCAATCATTTTATTTTTCTGAAATAATTTGTATTCTTCATATTACTTGTGTGACTGGGTATTTAAGAATTTAATTGAATAAGTATGAATAAAACTTACTCGTAAAGTAATGCTGCCTTCACAAGCTATCGGAAATCTCATATAACACCAAAAGTGGTTCATGCCATGTTTTATGTTTTCCGCAGTTTCTTTTTTTTCTTTTTAAATTGATGCGACCCAACCAAGTCAAGCCACGACAATCAACTACAGATATAGCTGGTGGTTTATTACATTTTCTTTGCAGGTATAAACATAAGCAGCACTCGTCAGTTCCCTTTCAGTCGGTCACTCCGAGTCATGTCGGTGACCGACGAATTGGGATATCGCTTCGATAGACCAATCTACTTCGAGTGTAAACTAAACGAGCCAATGCACATTGGCATGCAATTATTGCATCCAGCTGCCGCTGATCACAGCGTGAGTATAATAAGGCAGCAGGTGCAATGCATACCAGCTTTTCGCTTCGGAGCCGAGCGACAACATCGTTCTGCTCTATGTTTATTTTGAGAACTACGAGTTCAGCACGCTCTCGGAAGCTTTCTGTGTTGGCGGGACGGCGCTTCAGCGGTGGTCGTTCCAGTGTCGAGTGGGTTGCGCACTTCAGGCTGCACTACCCCCTGTCGTGTTGCAAAGCGGCCATCTCCCCTGTGCGCCTCCGCCCTAACAGAGCATTTCCTAAAGAGCAAATTTCTCTAAAAGAGCTACACGGGTGCGTCTTTATAAAGACGACGGATCGTCCTTATAAGGATGCCGTTTCACCCGTGCGTTTCTGGGTGCGGTCGTTACCTGGCACCGGGTGATGGTCACGATCGCTGCCTCACGTGTCTGGGCATTAAGCACGCTGAGGTGGCCTTCGTGGATGAGTCATGTTCTCATTGCGGGAAGATGACCATCTCGGAGCTGCGAACCAGGCTCCGCTACTCGCAAGGGGGCGGAGTCCCACTGCCGCGATCTGGGGGTCGTTCTGGCGGAAGGCAGACGAGAACCACTTCCAGCAGTAGCGCGGGCGGTTTGAGGGTTACAGTGATGGCAAACCCCGCAGGGAACCAACCCTCTGGGGACCATCACTCCTCTTGCTCCTCCGATCCAGTGGAGCGACCCACGGAACGCGCTGGGCCCTCTTTAAAGAGCGTACCAGCGGTATCCAGTGGACCTCCCCCCGACCAGATGTCGATCTCAGCATCGGAGGGAGAGCTGTCCGATGAAGATTCGGCCGCGCTGCCGCCCTCCGGGACGGTGGCAAAGCCTGAATCGGATCCGGAGATGACAGCTATGCTTTCCCGGGCCGCCGAAAGGGTCAATGGCCTCAAGGCTGGATGATTGGTTTCTCGGGGTGGCTCGCGCTGGTTCTCAGCGCCCCGCCCCGGTGCCTTTCTACCCGGAAGTGCATGACGAGCTCACCAGGTCGTGGACAGCATCTTTTACTGCCAGAAACCAGCCGGCGGGCTCCTCCTCCCTCACCACCCTCGACAGCAGTGCAGCGAAGGGGTATTTGGCGATCCCCCCCAGTGGAGCGGGCGGTAGCGATGCAATTGTGTCCTAAGTCCGCCTCCTCCTGGCGGGGAGACCCAGTACGTCCTTCCCG
>NW_015639793.1:24107-27658 GCF_001515625.1 Sinocyclocheilus rhinocerous
GCCTCACAGAGGAACGTGCGCGGTCGGTGCTAGCCTGCTTGAATACGTTCAAGGGCAGGACAGCGGTCCCACTGATACTTTTTCAGAGGCTCCTGGGGCATATGGCGGCCGCAGCGGCACTTACACCGCTCGGCCTGTTACATATGAGACCGCTCCAGCACTGTCTTTATGGCCGAGTCCCGAGGTGGACTCACCGGGTCCAAGTTACACCGGCCTGTCGCCAAACCTTCACCCCGTGGTCAGATCTTGCGTTCCTCCGGGCAGGGGTGCCCCTAGAGCACATCTCCAGGCATGCTGTGGTCTACACGGATGCCTCCACCACCGGGTGGGGTGCCACGTACAATGGGCATGCGGTCTCCATGTCTGGTCCCTGGACGGGACGCGGAGGTTCTAGGTGACCAGAGTGTCCTACAGTAGACCCTGTTGAGATCATCCGTCACCCTCAGCAGCGGACGTGGCAGAACGTCCGGTGCCGGGCCTTCATGATGAATCCGCGGGAACCGTGGAAGGCTGGGTTCCATATTGAGACCTAAGCGGTTCTCGTATGTGTATAGCCCACGGTATAGCCATAGAGCCCGTGTTTCCCCGGCAGACTTCTGCCTTTCCAAGAGGGTTACAATCACCTCCATTTCTCCATATACACCTAAACGGATGCTATATGTGTATTTGCTTCCGAAACCTCCTTCGGGAAGGATGGGGCTTCCGCAGCGTCCCTGTTCCAAGTGGAGCGGGTACGTTTTCCCAGTGTTATCCAATCTCACTCAGTAAGGTAGTGCTTTGAAAAATGGTGAGTGGAACTACTTGTCCCGAGCCCCGGCCTACACCAGATAGGGGCGCAGGCGGCTCGCACAGGGCACTGGAAGGGGCAGCACCATGGGTTTTTGGTAGGGATCCCAATTCGTCGGTCACCGGCGTGACTCGGAGTGACCGACTGAAAGGGAACGTCTCGGTTACGTATGGTAACCCTCGTTCCCTGAAGGAGGGAACGGAGATGTCACGTCGCCACGGTTGCTGTACCACCGCTGAGCGGCCGAGTCGCCGGCTCGGCTCCTCAGCGAAAACCTGGTATGCATTGCACCTGCTGCCTTATTATACTCTCGCTGTGATCAGCGGCAGCTGGATGCAATAATTGCATGCCAATGTGCATTGGCTCATTTCGTTTAGAAGTAGATTGGTCTATCGAAATGATATCCCAATTCGTCGGTCACGACGTGACGTCTCCGTTCCCTCCTTCAGGGAACGAGGGTTACCATACGTAACAGAGACGTTCTCTGTGGATAACAATCTGGGTTTATCTGATGATCTCGGTCTTCTGTCTGACAGTGGAGATGGCTGTGATTTCAGCATTAATGTACCAGATCTCAGTGAAGCAGAATTGCTGTTTTTGTGTTTACCATTTGATCCTCGTGATTAATCCAGAGCTAAACATAAGAAACGAGTCCAGAAACCTCGCGTGGATGTCAGGCGTGTCTCTGCTTCACTTTCTGAAGACACTTCACTGAACTGTGTGAATCAGAATTTGACGGACTGTATATCAGTGTTAGACACAGTATCTGAACTGATTCTGCGCAGGTGTTTTTATGCACATCATATTGAGGTTTCCATCACAGGCCTTCACTTCACTCCTGAAGACAACACCTTCCAGACGAAGGTATGGATGTAGAAGTATGGCGTCTGCACAGGTGAGCTTGTTCTGCAGGAACAACGTCCTTCAGTATCTCTCCTGAACGCTGAGTTACACCTAAAGTCATTTATGTCTGTGCAAATCATTTTACTCCAGACTGCTTTCTGAACGAGGGACAATTCGAGGCAGGTTTTGCTAAAAAGTTCAAACTGAAGGATGGATCCAGCTGCACCTCCAGAAGAAGTAAGTCCCACACTTTATATTTTTTATGATTATTTACAAATTGGCTTTTCTCTTCCACGGAAGAGAGGGGCGGGGTGAGCAGAGCTCATTAGCATTTAAAGAGACACCGAAACGGGTCGCTATGAGCTGTTTTTGACAAGGTAAAAAGAGTGTTGTTTATTCTGTTGAGGAATTTTAACCCTAAAGTATGTTACAGACCGTTCATGAAGACCCTAAAGAATCATACCAACTTGTGGAAGATATAACTAACCCCATTATCTTATCAGGGTTACACAATACAGAATTTCAAACAATTGCCACAAGCAGAAGTTTTAAGAAAAACTTCACTGAACTTGACGACTCATGCCATAACATTTCTCACTGAATTACACACATACACTCTTTTGTTAGCTTCTCTATGGCTTTGATTACAGGCTTTATGTCTTCTACAAGAATTAATTCAGAGTTTGTGGTTAATTCCCCCTCCAGACTGAGAGCTGAAACAGATATGCGTATTAGATTAATAATTTCCTTCACACTGTCATCTCGTGACTCATCTGTTAAACGGCAATATGTTTTCTCCCATTCTGTTGAACTGATTTTGTGCTACTGATTGAACTGCTTCACTTTCTCATCCAGTTTCTGTTTCTGAATCTTCTGAATCTGAAGTTTCTGTTTCTCTGTTTTATCAAACACATCATTAGTGAAGTGCGTCCTTTCATTTTCTTCCACCATCGTCTCTATTTTACTGATCAGATCTTTGAACTGTGGGAAACTGGCAGACTTGTTGTCCAGAAAGAAGAATCGATTTTTACAACTTTGTACAAGTTTTTTGAGCTCTGGATCAGCATTATGTAGAAAATCTTCTGTCGTTTCATTTTCCTCCAACTCATCTTTGTGAGTGAAGAGGAGTATTTTAGTATTTGCTCTCCGAACACATTTCTGAGTTTCTCCACTGTTTTTTTCCCCTCCTCAGTGAATCGACCCGTTTTAATCACAATAATAAAAGCATGTGGTCCAGGATAAGCGTATGTTACACATTCCACTATTTCTTTTATAACTTCCTCCTCACTGAGTTCAGTATCATAAAGTCCAGGCGTGTCGATCACTGAGATCTTTCTACCAAACCTCACTCTGGCTTCTGACTGACACCGTTTCGTCTGAGAGGTTGAACTTGCCGAACATTTGAACAGGTTTCTGCCGATGATGGTGTTTGCAGTGGCACTTTTCCCAGATCCAGTTTTTCCCAGCAGAACCAGCCTGATCTGGTCTTTCCTCTCGGTAATCACATTAATCTCATCTGGATCTGCTGCTGCAGACTCTCCTGAAACTACAGATCAAATCACATCATTGTGCTGTTTATATTAAAAGCAATGAAAACAAATATAGTGAAAGTAGGCTATGCCATCCATTATGTGCAAAAAAAGGGGCTAAAATCACATTACATTCTAACATTGTAACATTACGATCTAAAAACAAAAATAATGCTTTTTAAGGCAGAAGTTCAATTCACTAAACTAAAAATGAAAATAAATAAACACAAGTACATGTGATAATATACCAGTTATTTTAAAGCCCTTAATAGGGCCTTTCGCACTGCTTTAGTTCCAGAACTAAATGTACAGTACTAAAGTACTGGGACGATTTTGCGTGAACTATTTCCCAGTACTATTTAAAGGGTTGCATTCGCACCGAGAGTGTGTAC
>NW_015639793.1:30316-48285 GCF_001515625.1 Sinocyclocheilus rhinocerous
TTGTTTTTAAAGGGGTCATATGATGCGATTTTAATTTTTCCTTTCTCTTTGGAGTGTTACAAGCTCTTGGTGCATAAAGAAGATCTGTAAAGTTGCAAAGACTAAAGTCTCAAATCCAAAGAGATATTCTTTATAAAAGTTAAGAGTTAGCCACACCTACCTAAAACGGCTCGTTCTAACACGCCCCCACATATCTACCTCACTATGTGGGAAGATTTGCATAACGCCGCCCAAATGTTCACGCAAAGAAAGAAGGCGTAACTTTTATTTTCGCTGTAGTATTGTTGTTGCCGCCGGCGCCATGTCGTGAAGGCGCTGTGTGTTTGTGTTCTGTGTGTTTCGTTGTGAAAGCGAAGCTACTTTGTTTGGTCTTCCAAAAGAGGACGATATCCGCTGATTCGCTGAGGGAATACATCAACTTTCACCGTGGACGAAGTGGAGTCCAGCCCGGGGTCGTCACATGTGGTTGCCGCTCCTTCGTGGAATTCGCCGGGCGCGCCGTTCTCGACCCCGCCGCCTCAGCTCACTCTTGCCCGGCTTCAGCTCAGGCTAAGCCGGGGCTTTCGCTCACGCTAGGCCGCTGTGTTTTTCGTTGTGAAAGCGAAACTACTTTGTTTGGTCTTCCAAAAGAGGACACGACTAGAAATCAGTGGTTAAGTTGTATTTACAACACTGTTCCAGAACAGTTTAACCCAAATATCCAGATGTGTGCAGCACATTTTATGGAGGACTGTTTACTGATCCTGGGAGAGTTACGTTAGACTAAAATGCCGGCAGTTCTGACTCACGTAAGTACGTTTTCATTTAAAGGATTTGCCACTGATGATTCAAACGCGAGTTTTGGGCAGTGTGGATTAACGTTAGCACTTGTTGTTTGTCATTTCTCTGATCACAAGTGCAGACATGGTTTTATGTTTACGCAGCGCAATGCAAGGCAATGCGTAAAAAGACAGTATAAGTCATTATAATCCGTATTTATGTCCCCACTGGATGCAACAAATGCCTTGTTTGTAATGGGTTTTAATGTTTATGCCTCGTCGCTCCGGCTGGACACGGCATCAGCAGTATGTGAGGGGCGTAACATTTCCGTCTCATGCTTGAGGTATTCGGCCAATCACAACGCATTGGATATCTGGCCAATCAGAGCACACCTCGCTTTTCAGACCGATTAGTTTTGTAAAAATCGACGCGTTTCAAAAAGGCGGGGCATAGAGGAGAAACAATAATGTACAGTATGTGGAAAATAATGTGTTTTTTTTACTTTAAACCGCATAAACACATTTCATTACACCAAATACA
Organism: Sinocyclocheilus rhinocerous; assembly: GCF_001515625.1. NCBI lineage: Eukaryota > Metazoa > Chordata > Actinopteri > Cypriniformes > Cyprinidae > Sinocyclocheilus > Sinocyclocheilus rhinocerous. The sequence goes on from NW_015639793.1 coordinate 31,616, forward strand.
CAAAATAATGTTCTTTTTAGCAGCATCATATGACCCCTTTAAGCATTTTTAGGACAAATTGGGTTATGCACTTTCAAAAATTAACCATGGTTTTACTACACTAACCATAGTTTAACCATGTTTGTAGTAAAACTGTGGTTATACAAATGGTAATCAATACACCAAAACCATGGTTACTACACTTGTAGTAACACCATGGTTGATTTTTGCTCACTTTGTCTTCTGCTATTATTCAGATGCGCTTGTATCAAACTACTGTATATCGATATAGGCGGTATTGCCTCATACCATATCGCCGATTAAAAATAAATCGATATATCGTACAAACTCGATATACCGCCCTTTATGCAGAGATGGGCATAAATACATGAAAATATATTTAAAATACAAATACAAAATACTGTGTGGAAAAATGAACTTAAATGCAAATTACATTAGATTTTTTTTTTCAAAAGTCTTTAAAATACAAAAAAGTATTTTGTATTTCAAATGCGTATTTTAAATACATGTATCTGAAATACTGCCCATCCCTGCCTTTATGCATTTATGCACACGCCTCAAAAACAGAGCTGGTATTTGACACCCTAAAATACAGTGATTAAATGTGTATATATATATATTTGAATGGGATGAAAGATGAAGAATGTACTGTACGTTAGCTTGCTTATTGTTCCCAAGAGAATCATTTAAGTCCACGTCTTACTAACAAGTAACTATGCTTCTAACCACAGGTCCAGAGCTGTAGTTCCTACCACGTAAGTTTGCGAATGTTTGTTGAACTGTGGTTTCAGGAATCACCGAATCAGAAAACTATGTTGGTAACGATGGAACTTGCAGCCATAGTTGGCTAACGATGCCTTTGGGAAACGCACCCTCATTTCATAATTGATTAACTTTACAGTTATCAAACTGAATTAAATCAATACTGAACTGGCCTCAGCTGAATAATAACACTATTGTCTTTTTGAGCTGCTTTACAACAGAATTGAATCACTATTTTCTTATCACTCTGAAGCTGCTTTGAAAACTGTATTGTGCTATAGAAATACAAGTGACTTGATTTGCTAAGTTCCTTACACTTAATGACTAACTTGCATGTATTAGTGAATTAATTTACAACAACTACAAATCATCTTACAGTTGATACGAAGAGTCTCCATGCTGTGATTCCTCCTCATTTGTTTCATGATACATTTTCCTCCATCATCATTCCTTCAATCTTCTGCAGTAGTTCTTGTATCCGATCATCTGATTTTCTCCTGTTATTGAAACAGTGAAACTTTCCTCCACATGATCTTTGTGTTTCAGATATTCATCAATGGTCTGATCCAGATCCTCCTGTTCATCTTCATGTGTGAACAGAATCATGATGTATTTCTGAACCTCAGCACCAAATAAACACTTCATATAATCCAGGATCTCTTCCTCATTTTGCACAGGTTTCTCTAGAGCAGGGGTGCCCAACCCTGCTCCTGGCGATCGACTGTCCTGCAAAGTTCAGCTCCAACCCTAATCAAACACACCTGAAGCAACTAATTAGGGTCTTCAGGATCACTTAAAAATGAAAGGCAGGTGTCTTTGATTAGAGTTGGAGCTAAACTTTGCAGGACAGTCGATCGCCAGGAGCAGGGTTGGGCACAATGGTCTGATCCAGATCCTCCTGTTCATCTTCATGTGTGAACAGAATCATGATGTATTTCTGAACCTCAGCACCAAATAAACACTTCATATAATCCAGGATCTCTTCCTCATTTTGCACAGGTTTCTCTAGAGCAGGGGTGCCCAACCCTGCTCCTGGCGATCGACTGTCCTGCAAAGTTCAGCTCCAACCCTAATCAAACACACCTGAAGCAACTAATTAGGGTCTTCAGGATCACTTAAAAATGAAAGGCAGGTGTCTTTGATTAGAGTACTAGAGGAACGGTGAGCAGAACTGAACAGAGACCTGCTGAACATCCAGAGACCAGCTGCTCTTTCATCATCTCCACCTGCTCTTTATTCAGATCTGGATCCAGTAGATCTGGACAATTAATCACATCAACCTGCTTCCCACCGATCTGTGTTTGACCCTCACACACTTCAGACTCATGCTTCTTCCTAAGTTTTTGGACTTTAAACCTCTTTTCTCCCAGTATAGCGTTCCCAGATGAGCTTTTCCCAGAACCGTTTCTGCCCATCAGAAGAATCCGGATCACTGGCTCATCGGGACTGGAGCTGAGCGCTGACATAAATGAAATGAAAATATGGAATAAGATCAGAATCAGGTCAGGTCAAGTTATAATCTTTTTCAATGCAGTGTAATGAAAGAACAAAATATACAATCTACACTCTAAAAATGTGTTGTTGTTGTTTTTCCAAATGCTAGATTTAGTCCGTTAGGCCGTTTTGCTGGGTTATTTTTTATTTTGTTTTATATTGGGTAGTTTTTGTATAACTGAGCTGCTAGGTTAATTTTACTTGACAAATCAATTGATGCATACACTTTCCCAGTTCTGGGAATAAACTACTAGCATGGCGGATATGCGCGACCGACGGTTAAGTAGAGAGGTTTAGATAAAGGGGTTTGAGTTACTAATAATAAACATTTAACCTGGTAAAAAATTATTTAATGTTATTTGTGTTAGGATATTTCAACTACAACAGCAATGTAAAGTTTTATAAGCATCCGTTTGGTCGTTAGCTTTTAAATGCATAATTATGCAGAAAATATGAGCACCAAAAGAGTACATACTTTAAGGGCGTAGTATAAGTAGGCACATTGGAATGCAGCATTTGTTTTTTGGTTGTGGACTTCAATTTCCATCACTCTTTGCCTGGGATATTATGTTTAATTGCTTTCAGCTGTGTGTAATTTACCTAGTTAAACCCTCTGGTTGCTGCAGTATTGCTTTTGTTATTCTGTTTTGTCTTGTCTATTATGTGGATTACCTTGTGCCAGTGCTTTCTGCCTTTTGCCTTGGTATGGATTATTGTTTTGGGAATTCCCAATAAAGCTGCAATTGTATTTTCTTCTAGTTTTCAGAGTGTTCTGTGACAGAGGTGCCGTAATGGGGAGAAGGTTGGTCGATTCCAAGGGCCCTGATTCCAATTAGCTTTGCAAAGATGAGAATGAATCCCCTATGTCTAGTAAACCTTTAAAGTTTGAAACTGCTTCATAAATTAGTGTTTTCAGATAGCAGTATTGCTATTTCTGTGTTGCAAACATCAAATAATAACGAAACTGATGTTATGCATCAACTAAAGATTGTATAGATTTGTTTAGATTGTAGTAGGTGGTGACCAGTGACTCTTAAAATTTATTTGAGATTTGTTCAAAAACTCAAGAAACAAGTCTTCATTAATTTCAAACATACATAATGAGTTCATTACCGAACGGTGCTTTCACACTGAATGCTAAATGACTGATCGTCTTCGGCAAATTCATGCCTGCACGATGGGTGGTGCTGACTGAGAATCCATTAAAAAAGTAAATAAGATAAATAAAGTTTGGGGTATTACACCAGAAACACAAACTATCTATAATGCTTACAACTTTAAAAAGACAATAAACTTACAATCAATTCCCATTTTCTCAGCAATTCCTTGCCACAGAACTTCTTTTGTGTCTATATTTTTGTAATTTCTGTGACTTTAATCAAAAAAGTTCTCTATTCTCAGCAGTGGCAGTTCTAGTAACTGGGGGGGCCAGGCAGGGGCCACTTCTGCTTTTAGGGGGAACACTTTCAGGGGCGGATCTAAAAAAAATGTTTTTGGGTGACATGGGGTCTATGAGGAATGGCAACATCAAAGCAAGCAGCCATACATCATTTTTGGGGATTTATGGCTTGGCATACACAATTGTGTTCACAAATATTGTATTCAACAACGCCGTTTGCACTGCGCTCTTCCGTTACTTGATTTTTATTTTGAGGTGGATGCTGCACACTGCTGGTGGTTGAGGAGAGACCCCATGATATGATTGTAAAGCGCTTTGGGTGAACAACAATACACAAAGCGCTATATAAATGCCTCATTCATTCATTCATAGACTACTTGGATGGTCTAAATCATGTTTTAGTGCAAGTTTAAGAGCAATAAAAACTTTAGATTTTCCTAACATTAGAAAGAAATACAATAATATCAAAGCACTGAAAGAAACTGAGTTTTGAAAACAATCTGATTGACTGATTTTCTGTTATTAACAGAGGTGCGATTGTCTGTAATTACCCAGAACCCACTATCAACCATATACTCTAGCAACACCCCAGCAACTGCATAGCAAGAGCCTAGCAACCACCCAGAATATCCTAGCAACCAACTACTTTAGCAAACACCTAGAACATCTAACTAACCTGGAACATTAAACTATTTATGTGACTTTAAGACAAGCCAGCATAAATTTGTCTTTCAAACTTTTCAATCTAGGTTTTTTTTCTTAAATGCTTACACACAATTTGGGGGGCAAACTTGATGACACAGGGGCACTGGCCCCCCGGCCCCCAAACAAACAAAGACTCAGCATCCATTCTCTTCCAGGATACTTTTCCTCGGTGTCTACACGTTTTCAAAGCTGCTTTCTGTGCTCTAGCGTCACCTATCTCGCCCGTTTGTGCAACAGTGGCAGCTCCAGGCACATGATCTCATGCGCATCTAATAGGTAGTTTGCACATGACGTCACTGATGACGCGTGAAATGCAGCTGGAGGGCAGGAAGTGATTTTTCTCCATAGAAATCACTAGCAGAAACTCAAAATGCCTGTGTTTTGCGTTGTTTATGGATGCTCCAATCGGCCAAACCGAGAGACCACAAGGAGCTTTTATCGTGTACGAAAATGTGTTGTTCATAAGTGGGGAAAAGTCAAGAAATTGACTGAAAAACGCAGGAAAACGTGTCTTGTGAACCTGCGTCTGCGGTCGAGAGGAGCGGAGCCAGACAATGCTCATGTGTGCAATATCTTTGTACAGATGTATCGATACTCTAAACCACGATCAGCAATGCAGCGATTGGCTGGCGGCAAGACAGCAACGTAATGACATCATATAATTAAAAAAAGACACCTGACAAAAAACTTGACAAATTTCTGGACCTTTATAAGGAAACAGCAAAGCGAACAAAACTACATAAATGTAATAATAGATAAATGAAATGTGCACAGTTTTTATTTATTTATTTATTTATTTATTTTGTTTTTTTTACATGATTCCCAATTATTTATATTCCCAATTTCTAGTATTTGTGCGGGCATTGCATCTTTATTTCAATGTTGTAATTAGCAATTCATGTAATTTTATCTTTGAAGCAGATTTGTTACGTGACAGCATTAATTAAGTTATCTGCATCTCCTGCGCTCCATCAAGCCACTCCCATAATAGCTGTCAGCACTCAAATTAATGCACGACTCTACATTATCTGTATAGCATGTGTGTAAGACTCGAATACAATTATGAAGTAATAATTTTATGACGACTAAATCTCTCAGTGAGTAAAACTGGCTGTGTCTATAGTATTAAAGACTACACAACATTATTAAATTATCTTTAAATTAATTTTTAAATGATTACTATTTTAAATTATTGTCCCTGGATCAGGAGGATACTCTTGTAATAAAGTAGCGGTGGTAGCGGACAGATTTTAAGTATCACTGCTTAAAAATATGCGATCTAATCCTGTTTACATGAAATAAGCCTGCTCCCGAGCAGGACGTGACAGCATTAATTAAGTTATCTGCATCTCCTGCGCTCCATCAAGCCACTCCCATAATAGCTGTCAGCACTCAAATTAATGCACGACTCAGATTAACTGTATAGCATGTGTGTAAGACTCCAATACAATTATGAAGTAGTTATTTTATCACGAATACATTTTTCAGTGAGTAAAACTGGCTGTGTCTATAGTACACACAACATTATAATATTATTTTGAAATTTATTTTTAAATGATTATTATTTTAAATGATTGTCCCTGGATCAGTAAGGGTACTCTTGTAATAAAGTAGCAGTGGCTGGGATAGATTTTAAATATCAATTCCACTTAAAAAGATGCAATCTAATCCTGTTTACATGAAATAAGATGCTCCCGAGCAGGTTTAAGTTTACGGACCTGTTGCTATGACAGCAAGTCCAGGATCAGCTTCGAAGAACCAAACAATCCAAGATCATGCCGAATCATCAACATTGCAAAAAGAAAAAAATTCTTAGTTTCATATAAGGGGATGGTTGTAACACTTTCTAAAGATGTGTTACAAACCCACCCCACCCCTGTCAGTCATTGTTTAGCTAGCTGTATTAGCATAATGGTTTGAAATTAGACGGTGAAAAATGCATCACATTTTGCCTGAGAAACTACAATTTAATCTAATACAATTTAATCTAATATAAGTTAAACAATTTTATCAGCAATAGTTTAAGTATATTAAGTAATATAGATTTGGTCAAAAAAAATACATTCTTACCTCAAAATCATTTTTTTCTCTATAAAACTGGCATATGCCTATTTCCAGCCTTGATAACCATCCATGTGTATCTGGGAGGAAGTGGGTACACACTGAACACATCTTATCCCTGATTGGTGGAACTGGGGGTGTTACAACTCTCCATGTTACAACCATTCTTATGCTGTGTTCCAATGTGCCTACTTATACTACGCCCTTAAAGTATGTTTTGGTGAAGAAAAAGTACACACTTTTGAGCATGTAGTAGAAGAGTAGGCAAGCTTTGGGACAGTTACACGCACCCTGACACTGTGTAAACTGGCCTGTCAATCATCTTGTCACAGTTAACATCCTCCACATTGCATTTCATTTAACTTCCTACCGTATTAGAGAGAGAAGAAGTAGCTTGTTGATCTGTGAGCCGTGGGTCTTTATGTAGAGAACTCTGCTCATATTTTCTGTATAATGATGCATTTAAAAGTTAATGGCCAAATGGATGTTTATAAAAGTTTACATTGCTGTTGCAGATGAAATATAACTCAGATAAGATTCAATAAATATTTTTTACCAGGTTAAATGTTGATTATTAGTAACTCAAACCCCTTTATCTAAACCTCTCTACTTGACCTTATTAACGCTTTGTATTCGTGTTTGTAGTTCTCAACCCAATCATTCGTCAAAGCACAATGGATTGTGGGAAATATTAGCCATCAGAGTGTGCACGGATCCACACTTCAAAAATCGACCTGAAATAGTAGACCAACTCTACTATTCCTGGCATACTCCTTTCAACATACTATGCTTTGGGACACACTTGTTCTAATCCGCTAACAGAGTGCGCGGAGGTATGCAAATATATATGTTGAATTGTACATTTGAACTGGTATTTAAAATTTTGCCATTAAAAACAACAATAACATTTTTTTTATTTTTCTTGTGGCAGGGTAAGTAGAATTTTGAACCACTAGCCCAACACTCACTGGCCAAGAGAAGTGAGTAATTCCCTCTTATCTTTTGTTGTTTGATTAACATTAATGACACAGAGCGCAGCAGGTGGATTATATTAAGATCTAAATCACAGATCTAATATCAGAATTTTCACAACTGTTTTCGTTAAGACATATCCATCTATGTTTACATGTGAATACATGCCAGGAGAGATATATTTTGAAGTAATTCAGTGTTGCATGCTGTCTGAGAGAGAGAGGCGGCTTTCAGCTTTCTGTGCACGCACTTCAGGTGTGTCAGTAACACACTGGGATCTTTTTCATGGCTTATTGTGTGTAAAAACTAGTTCCCTTTCATGGGAACGAGACACTGCGTCCTCTAGGGGTCGCTATGGGGAACGCCTCATCGTGACCCGTGTCTGAAGCATACATTGAAAAAACACCAACAACACGTTGGCCGGCGACAGCCATGACGCCACTATCGGTGCGACTATAGTATAAATAGGCACCGGGAGAACACACCATCCTCTTCTTCGTCTTCATTGACTGTTTTGTTTGAAGTGTGCATGATTCAGGACCCGCCGCTGCTGAGAAACGGAGGAGAATGAGCTCGTGGGGATCGCAGGTGGATCTGGCCGATGAGTTTGAAGAGGGGTTTTCCCTCTCGCGATCGTCGGCTGTGGACGAGAGTGAGCCGCTGGAGGATGATGTTATTTCATTAACATTGTCTGATCCAGGGGCCAGTGCTCTGCTGGGTTCGGCCCAGCAAAAGCAGGAAATGTCTGAGGAGGGCAAAGAAGCTGAGGCTGAGCCTTTCCCAATCCTCCTGCCCTACGTATGATGAGCTTTTGAAAGTTATGGATCGAAAAAAGCTATTTTTTATGTTTCATCTGACCATAGAAGCCAGTGCCATTTGAAGTTCCAGTCGTGTCTGACAACTGAATGTGCTGGAGATTGTTTTTGGATGAGCGAGGAGAATTTTTCTTGAAACTCTCCCGAACAACATGTGGTGATGTAGGGGCTGTTTGATATATTTTCTTAGGCTTTCTGACCCTAAGACTCAACTAATGTCTGCAATTCTCCAGCTGTGATCCTCAGAGAGTCTTTAGCCACTCAATCTCTCCTCCTCACCGTGCATTAGGACGATATAGACACATGTCCTCTTCCAGACAGATTCGTAACATCTTTAGTTGATTGGAACCTCTTAATTATTGGCCTGATGGTGGAAATGCTTTAGCTCTTTTCTTACAGCCACTTTCTATTTTGTGAAGCTCAACAATCTTGTTCTGCACATCAGAGCTTCTTTGGTTTTACTTCTTGTGATGGATGATTAAGGGAATTTGGTCTTTGTGCTCCTCATATTTATAATCCTGTGGAATAGAAGACATGGCTGGACAGTTTCATGCTCCTAGTCACCCTGGTGTGTTAAAAAAAATTGTAAATATGAATGGGAATATACTTCAGAGATATTTTACTCATGAGAATTTCTAGGGGTGCCATTAATTTTGGCCAACATACATTGGAAAAAAAACACTTATTTTATAATGTGAGTTTCCCCCAATTTCAGTTGTTTTACTTAAATGATAGTGTCACGAATCCGGTCTATGAACTTCCGTTCACTCACCAGCAGTGGTCACCCGCTCACTACATGGACTCTCACACTACGCAGACTGGTACACTATACCCTGGACTACATTTCCCATCATCCATTGCACTGATTGCACACAGCTGTAACCAATCACACGCTCACCTGAAAGCTATTACACACACTATATAACATCCACCCAGATCCTGCTCAAGTAGCCGAGTATTGTCTGCGTTTATTACTCTCCTAGTGATAGCACTTTACGGAGCCAGTTCCAGTTTTGCTAGTTTAGTTATAGTCTCGCCTTGCCTGTTTTCCTATGTTCAGATTCTTGCCTGTGTTTTCGGATTACCCTTTTTGTCTTGCTGTTTCGGACTCTGTTTGCCCCTGCCTGGATTATTGCTATGTACCTGGATTATCTCTCTTTGCCTTGCCCTGTTGGATATTGTTCACCGTCGATCGACCCACGCCTGTTTACTGGACTGCTCTTGTGTTTTGCCCGTACCATACCTGTTCGCTGGTGTTTCAACCCTGCCTATGTTTGTGACCACGTCTTTTAATAAAAAGCTTGCATATGGAGCCGCACGTCTCTCGTCTTGTCGACTCCGTTACACCTGGATTGCTGGTTAAATTAAAAAAAATACAGTTTACAATAAATGATATTAAAGAGCACATCAAATTTGTGGTGGGAGAAGAAAGGCTATATGCTGAAAACATCTAAAAAAAAAAAATATTTTGATGTATATATGCAGCATTGCATAAATATATAATTATATTATAAAAATTATGTATTACAATAATATGGTATGTAAAAAATTTGGTATATTATAAAATTGTAGCATTGTAAAAAATAATATATATGTATATGTGTGTGTGTAAAATTTTTCTTAAATATACATGTAAATCCAGTATAGAAACTATCAACATAAATATACAAATTTCACTTGAATACATGTGCACTTTCTGGGACATTTAAACGTTCACTCAAAACAGTGGACCCTGAAAATTTGTGAGGATACCGCACACAGTCCAGAGCTGATTTACAGAACCAGCCAATGACAGAGGAATCACCCGATCGAAAATGTGATATTCCTTGATTTTTTGTGAAATATTGAAACGCAGAGCAAGGTCTTGTTCAAGAAGGCCCAGTCTAATCCGGCTAAGAAACATGAAAACTGATTAAACAGGGAAAGATGTTGTGCCTGGAATCCAACCCTCAGTGTGTGTTGGTTGGTTGCACTAATTCTTTGCACTTGAGCCCATGCTCTGTGCTGTGGGCTGTACAGCCAAGAAAACGGCTCTTAAAGTGTCAAAATCAGGGAACCCAGTGTACAACTAAATGAGTTTTGGATTACCCATAAAATTCTGAATGCCAAACTGATGACTTTTGAGTGCCTCACTTTCCGCAGACAGACGAGAAATGTCCTCCCGTGCAGCCACTAGCTGCTCCTCAGTAGTCATGGGCTCCACACAGTAGTCATGATCGGTGTTTGGCATCTCTGTGACATGACTAGATTGAGAGAGAGAGAGAGCGCGGGCAAGTGAGATAAAGTTGAATTTACACACCTATTCTATATTCATATTTATTTCTCACTTGATGCATTTATATACACATTCATTTTCTATGATAGATTTCTACTAACCATTCTTCGTTGCTTGGTCCATCCTTTGTAGAACTGGAGAGAAAAAAGAGAAAATTAAAACCCAGACATGTAACGATATTACATACAGTTGGTTGGACAAAATAAAGTGAACAGCCATTATTATAGGGGTTAATAACATTTGTGTAGGTTACAGTGGGGGGAAATCATTGTGATTATCATTTATTCATATTTTTGTTTATATTCTCTTGTTTGTCTATCAGTACAGTTTCAGCAGTGTTTAGTACTGGCTGTGTGTGAAATGGGTAACAGGTTAGATATCCAAAAAGAGCAAATCATCAGTGCCTGTTGAACAAAAACATCTGTAACCTTAAGCTCAGTTGTTATGCATTTAAAAAACAACTGATTTTATGATTAAAACTGTAATTATTATTATGACTTAATCAGCGAAAAAGAACAGAGCAAAAACAAAAAGTTAATGATAGGGGCCATCAAACACTAATAAAGATTGTGAACAAACAACACAAAACAACTTAATAAAGAAATATTGCCTATTTTGCAGGTGTTCACATTATTTTGTCCAACCTCTGTTCTGTCATTGATTGAACTATACAACTTACATATTACACTTATATGACACACAAAACTTAGAGTAACGTTATGTATTTACATGTTCATTTAAAATCATTATTTAAACAGTAAATTCATTAATTTTCCCCATTTCTGCTCACCTTTCATCTTCCTCATGTTCTTCCTCTAAATTACATCTTCCTTGTCTAAAGCAGAAACAGAAATAATAATGTTCTGAACAAAATTGTGATATTTTAAAAGGGGTTGACCTCAAACAGTACAAAGCAAACTATTAAATATTATCTCTTTTGATCGCGCCGTAAGTTCATGTGTACTGCTCTAGAACAAGAACATGGACATCCTGAGCGCTGCTTGCTTATCATGTAAAACTTTTCAAAGAAGTGCCTAAAAGTGAGCTAGAGAAAACCTTTTGGCTTTCTGGTAGTAATGAACACTTTGGGAACACTTGAAGCCTTTGTGTATAGTGCGATATAAAGTTTTTTATTATGTGCATCATAATACATTATACCTCTTCATAAATAACCGTAACCAAAGTTATGTGCTGTATTAATTGTGGATTCCTTGTTACATCTGACACTGGGTGTGTGAAGTGTTTTAATGCATTATACTAAAGGTGTAACATTGAATAAACAATTATTATAACTACAATTATTCATGAGTTCATACAATGCATTATAAAGTGCACTACAAGGCATAATTGATGCATTAATGCATTCGTAAATAACTGTAACCAAAGATAAAATGCATCATAATTTTTCTTATTTCGTGTGAGATTGTGTCATTTGTCAGTGCTGCTTCATCGCAGACACGTGAACAACAGAAGACATGTGTGAGTTCTGTGGCATTCAGTGGGTTGTAGCGGTTTTGGTTTTGTCTTATAAAGCATCTCGTTATGGTGTGAGAAACAGCAGCAAAGGATCAATCAAACTGTTTCCGACCTTGTCCTGCGGACCCTCGTGATTCATGAAGTGAAGGAGCGTCTCTGGGTCAAACCACATGAGCCCGGACTCTTAGTCAGATCAGATCACCTTTATTTTTATAGCACTTTTGTACAATAGAGACTGTTCTGCAGTGAAGTAACCGACTCTGTGCAGATTTCATCAAGTATGAGACAAATTTATATTCTCTACAGAAGACTTCAGTGTCGTTATTCACCCACACTCCGCTCAGATGAAGCTGGAGCCTTTGTTCCGTGAATGTGATGCTGGTTTAGTTAAGATCATGCGCTTTGCTCCTGTTTGCTGCTTCTAACATCATCTCTGGTTTGCTGTACCATCTGCTGAACCGTAGAGTTCCTGTATTTTAAGACGTTTCTTCAGACCATGAAGAGAGAGTGGAACGGCATCGACAGACTGCGAATGGACAAATCATTCCAGGTCAGTTCTGATCTGTGTACCTGCGTAATAACTCACAGTATTAACCGCAAGTTTGCATTCAAGCTGTTACTGCAAATCACAGCATTGGCTTTCTTTTCTCTGTTAGCTCGTCCGCTTCGTTTTCCGAGAAGTGTTTGAGATGCTGAGGAGACGGGAATGGGAGTCCAGGTAACTGCTACTGATGTAAGATGTTGTTCTGCGAGCGCTGCATTAACTGAATGAGTGCAGGCGGCTCGTCAGTGTTTGCGGAGATGCGTTAGCAGGTCTTGGAAAACCTGAAAAGAAGAGACAATGCAATCAGTAGATTAGTCGTTGTTTAAACCCTTAATATTATAGCAATAGCTCAGTGACGTGTCTTTCTTAAATCTAAATATAGGTTGTAGGTTTTTTGTTGTGATATGAGAAGGTGAATATGAGCCAGTGAAACTTGCTTTACATTTCAATTAGGGCTGTTGAGTTAACTCGTTAATTTGGCATGATTAATTATGCAAAAAATAACCTGTTAAAATGTTTAATGCACCTGCCCCGTCATCTTCGTCTTCTTCTTAACAACACTTTCTTTCTTCCTGGATGAATGAAGGACTGAATGATTCACTCATTAGATCAACAACCTGCTGCCGACTGATCTTAGGCCAGAAGAATTAGGTTTTGCTCATGAGAGTGTGTTGTTCCTCCTGCAGCTGGTGAGTGAGTTTCTGCAGCTCTTCTCGGCTCAGCTCCTGCAGAGCTCCAGCACGGCTCCGGCTGGGCTCGTCCTTCACGTTCTCGACCTCTATTTGACTGAACTGGCTCTCATCGGCTCGGCTGAGGTAACGACGCACCTCTTTTCATTTGCTCTTATAACAGTGGGCCTTTGGTGAGCTTAAAATGTGAATTTCATCACGACAGTGGCATCAACCATCATTGATGCATCACAAGTGATTTGAATGATTTTTGTTGCTATTCTTAAACTGAATGAGTGCAAAAAGCTTTCCCCCCATCCCCCAAAACACCAGCCATCCATGGCCACTACCTGCATGCCACGCTTGTCTCAGATGTCTGTTATTTATTTATTTACTGTGACGAGAGGCATTTTTTAGAATTGGTGAGTTTTTCAATATCTCTTCCATCAACTGAGAGGGATGCAATGGGTTATTTATTACATTAATCTTGGATTTGATTATGGATTTTATTTGTTGATACTGGAGATACTGTTCTCCCCCAAGACCATACTTCTGGCCTAGTGTGTTAAATGATATAAGCTGGTTATTTTGAAATAAATGATAGAGGTGTGTTATTCCTTTTTGTTGCCATGATTGAAAATAGATAGGTTTGTTGTATAGTTGAAAGTCAGGGTTGAGCCAGATTGGGGTGTATCTACATGGTGATAGTGATGAATTATTAATTTTATTCACTTTCCACCAAGCTGTCAGAGTTGTCATAATTGTAGTGTTCTTGAAGTAATTAATTTTCTTGATTGAAGTTGGTAGGAAAGCAAGATCTGCGACTGAGGTGTTTTCACATTGATTTTGTTCCAGTTCTATCCATGAGTTACTATAGTTTTTGTGAATCCATACAACTAAATATTGTAATTGAGTTGCTAAAAAGTTAAATTGGAAGTTTGGGGCTTCTAGACCACCTAGTAATTTTGTCAATGATATTTTTGGTGTTTTGTTTTTCCAGTAGAAGTGGGAAGTTAATGAATCAATTGATTTAAACCATTTATCTGTGGGTGTTATTGGAAGCATTGAGAACAAATAATTAATTTGTGGTAAAGTTTTCATTTTAACTGTAGCAATGCGACCCATAAGTGATAGTGGAAGGTTGCAGCGTTTGAGATCATCTTCAATTTTTTTTAAAAGGGGAGTGTAATTGAGATTAAACAATTCTGACAGTTTGGGGGAAATATTGATACCCAGATATGTGATGTTACCAGTGAAAAGTGGGAGGGAAATGTTATGAGCTGTAGGATCCCAAGCATCTTCAGAGAGCGGTAGTATAGTTGATTTATTCCAGTTTATTGTGTAGTCTGAAATTTTGGAGAAAATATTGATAATTTTGAAGGTTTCTTGTAGTGAGTTATGAGGATCCTGTAAGCATAATAGTAAGTCATCTGCATAAAGACAGATTTTATGTTGTGTGCTAATATCTTGTATTCCTTGAATTTTATTGTTTTGTCGTATTGCTATTGCAAGAGGTTCTATAAAAATGGCAAATAATGACGGTGAAAGTGGGCATCCTTGTCTGGTCCCCCGGTGAAGTGTGAAGCTTTGTGATGTGACCCCATTTGTGATTACTGTGGCCCTAGGTGAAGTGTATAATATTTGTATCCAATGGATGAACGACTCTCCAAAACCAAATCTGCGTAGCAATTTGGTAACAGCGCCACCTATTGGTTAAGAGTAATAAACCATTCATTAACCATTAATGATTACATTTACAAAAATGCTAATAACTTTTTATTGCATTAGCCTATTGCAATTAAACTGGTCTCAAAATATTCCATGGGTCATGCCGACAACATACATACCAAATATGCCAGAGTAAGCTGAAGTTCCTGTCCGCCATTTTGATTTATATTGAAAACCTACTTTTTTTAACTCCTCACAGAACACACCAAAACGATTTGATTGCAGTGCCACCTGTTGGTCAAAACTGATAAGCCATTTAATCATATTACTAGTGGTTGTATTTATGATTTTGGTGAAGTCTCTGGAGAATCATTCAACTCCAGAAAGAATGCCCACTCTATTTTAATAAAGCTGTCGAAGTCTGAGTCATGGAGTAAAGAGGTATTAAAGCGCCATCTTTTGGGGGGCTTTAATACAACTTCAACTATCGCCAAGTCCAAAATGGGTTATGTATTGTTTTATAGCAGTTGTTTTCAGACGACACATGTGGACCTGTTCTTCAGGTGTGTTTCATTGTGTGGATCATACATAACTCTTTCTTTTTTGATGCTCAAATGTTTTTTAAATGCAATATTCTTGTAAATTTATATATTCTTATAAATACAGTATGATGCATTAAAGAACAGGCATCATCAGAGATTCTGGCTCTGAACTGAGCCGTCTGTGTTTGGTGATGCCGTGTTTAGAGAGACGGAGACAAACGCTATCTGCTTGTTTCTCTCTATGTGTGTGCGTGTGTGCAAATGATTCTATATTTAATGATATTTTTCTTGTTCAGTTCGACTATGGTGCAATAGCTGACCGGCTTTTTGCATTGGCCAGTCACTCGAATATACAGAGCTTCAACAGATCCAAGATTTACACGTTTGTGAAAATGTAAGTTTTGTTTGAAAAGAGACTCGTGAAGATAATTAAAAGTGCTCAGATTTAATTGTATGGTTTTTTTTCTGTGTTGGATGCAGTTTCCGAGACCTGAGTGAAGGTGAGCTCTCTTACTAGCGACCGCTTTTAATAAAACGCTTCTTGTTTCTGTCACCTACGGTTGATTTCTGTGCCATCGTTAGGTGTGTTCCCTCAGGATGAAGTGGAGGATGTGTCTTCTGATGAAGATGATGACAGCAGAAGGAGAAGAAAGAGAAAGAAACAAAAGAAAGACGAGGAGTCGCTGAAGAAATCCAAAGGTTTGTTTAGAATAACAAGGAATCAATTGGAGTTAAAATGATTGAAAGAATTGTGCAGTTTGCATTGAATATATTATATTATTAGTGTTAGTGTTAGTTTTTTTTTTTAGTGGGTAGATGTTGAAAAAGCTACTGTTAAAATTTGAACAAATATGAACAGTACTAGGAATATTAATAATGATGGCTACGGTTTCATTCCAGTAGCTTTGCTTAATTATCATTACAGTTTCTTAACGGTCAATTCTCCTCAAGAATAATAAAACAGTGGGTATAAATGTGTTTTATAGTTGTGAAATATATAATGAATATATCGTCACCAGTGTTGGGAAAAGTTACTTTTAAAGGGGTCATATGATGCTGCTAAAAAGAACATTATTTTGTGTATTTGGTGTAATGAAATGTGTTTATGCGGTTTAAAGTTAAAAAAACACATTATTTTCCACATACTGTACATTATTGTTTCTCCTCTATGCCCTGCCTTTTTGAAACGCGTCGATTTTTACAAAACTAATCGGTCTGAAAAGCGAGGTGTGCTCTGATTAGCCAGCTATCCAGTGCGTTGTGATTAGCCGAATACCTCAAGCGTGAGA
>NW_015639793.1:48468-49100 GCF_001515625.1 Sinocyclocheilus rhinocerous
TTTTCGCAGAAACCATATGGCCCTAGAAATGTAACCACACTTCAGAACATTTCGGCTTGCCCTGTGTGTTGTTTGAACGAGTTGCAGGGGTGACCTCACATCACAGGGTCTCTCTTTCTCTCTCTGTAGCGTATGCGCCCAGATGCGCTCTCAGGTACCGAAATTTGGCACCGATTGATTTAACGTGAATCGGTACTCGGTAGTACCAACGCAATTCGGTCTGTACCCTTAAAAGTACAGAGTTCGGTACCCAACCCTACTTGTAATGCGTTACCCCCAACACTGATCGTCACTGCAGAATAAAGTCTATCGTTAGAGATTTTGCTATATCGTGTTTTCCACAGCGCCTCTCAGACAGCATGCGATCGCAAAAACAGATCTCTTTCGTGCTTGATACGCAAGCATACAATTATGTCAGAATGCCCATCGTGTGCAGTATTCACGTAAACGCAGTCGGTTATGTGTTAAATAAACGGAAACAGTCAGTGTGTTTCAGTATATTGGATCCGTGCAGTCCCTCTTAAAGGGACAGCAGCCTAATTTACCTGCTGCCTGTAATATTATGTCAAGTCAAGTCACCTTTATTTATATAGCGCTTTTAACTATACAGATTGTGTCAAAGGTGTCAAAGC
>NW_015639793.1:58183-67166 GCF_001515625.1 Sinocyclocheilus rhinocerous
GGGGTCAGTTCTCCTCTGGCCAGACAAAACCAGCAGTTCAATTTCAGGCTAGCAAAGTCACATTGTGCAGAGGAGTCATCTGGTTCTCATGGTCTATAATGGAAAAAATGGCCGTCTAGGAGACAAGGTCCTCACTGGGGATCTGTCTCTGGGGCTCATCTAGTTGTCCTGGTCTCCGCTGACATTCAGGGCTGTAGAGGTCCTCTCTAGGTGCTGATCCACCATCTGGTCTGAATATGTACTGGATCCGGGTGACTGCAGTGACCATCTGATCTGGATACAGACTGGATCTGGTGGCTACGGTGACCTCGGAATAAGAGAGAAACAGACTAATATAAGCGTAGATGCCATTCTTCTAGCGATGTCAAAGAAACCTAGCCTAGTGTAGCTGAATAAAGTTTATTTGAAGTGAAAGTACTAGTTAAAGTTTAATATTTAATTGTTATATTGTATTTATAATTGGCTTCTTTTTCTTATTTTTAATTACAAAAATAAAAATAGCTATATCAAGATATATATTGTTATCGTGAAATAAAATTTTGGTCATATCGCCCGCCCCTAACTGCTGTTTGTAATTAAATGAATGAAGGCGTAACACATTGGAGTTTGGACTGCTAAAGCATCCTGCTAGTAACGTGAAGGTCATGGGATTCTCAGGCGACACATACTCATGTAATATACAGCTGAAAGGCACTTCTGTCAAATCATTAGCTCTGTGAAATCCTGTAACTCTTTTGGGGAAACACTAAGAGGTTATATACCAGAAAATAACCTGCTTTCCTGCTCTCTCCTGTCAGAATTCAGAAAGATGGACCGAAGCTCTCTGCTGAGTCCTGCCTGTCAGTCCCGCTTGACCTTTGACCCCAGGAGCACGCCCACCTCATCGCCTGCTGGCATGAAGAGAGCCATGGCAGCAGATGTCTTTTAAAATTGCATTTCACAAAGAACAACATGTGAAGCTTTGTCTATTGAAATGTTTTTTTGAAAACCATGGACAGGAGGACATGACTGCATAAAGAGATGTTTTATATTCACTTTTGAAGTGTTCTTCTGCTTCACTTTCTTCAGACATGTAAAGTGAGAGCTACAATATTTTAAGGTGGCTTTTTGTAAAAGAACATTTCTTTTCATAAAGGTCTTTTCAAGGGCTCTAATGAGTGAACAAAGCGGCAGAAGAGAAGAATGAAGTCCAGTTCAGGTATGGACATCTCTGGCAGAGCTCAGCTTTAATTACAGAGTAACCCTGAAGCCGCAGAGAGCTCAGCTGTTGATGCCTGTATATCAATACTCTCTCATCCAGTGAATTAAACAGTGAATTTTTCAGTTTTCTTATTCAATGCATAATAATGTCCCTTTCTTATTTCGCCAATCGTTATATTAATCAGAGTATAAAGGGACACCAAACTCTCAGCTCACACTGATCATGCAAACGAGTCCGCTTTCAAACAAAGATACTTCTTTCTTTGCAAAAATCCTGGTGATGCCTCTGTCCACGTGCAGTATTCAAAACAAGCAACAGGAAAAGATGAAGAGTTCAACCAATCAGAGCGTTTTGCTTTTAAATTTCCGTGCGTTTTATTTCTCTCCAAGCTGCTCTGTTCTCCCGATCTGTCAGAAGGATACAGAGCAACAACAGAACCTGAATTCACACATATCTGAGTTATCACACACCTGCAGTTGTGGCACCGCAACAGCGTGAGGCTGTCTACACTGGGCACGACAAAGCGACCGCGACAAAGCATTTGAACTTTGTGTCAGTACGTCATAAACAGAATGAGGCATTGTCCTGATTGACTGATGATCCGATCTGCTTGATCAGATCACGGTGATCGCATGTCAATGCCAAGTGTAAACACAGCCTATATAGCCCTTGTGTTTCCCTTGAGCTTTGTCAGTTGTTGAATGTAATGGTTGTTCGTTTGCCTGCCAGTGGTTTTCTTCTTTGCTCCTTGTGTTTTGTTCACTTTGTTTTCATTAAACATCCTGCAACTAGATCCACTTGTCCGCCTGCCGTCTCTTGCTCCGTGTTACATCATTGTCGGGTGTGACTGAACTGTAGGCTGACCTAACGTGTTATAAGTGAACCTTCGTGTGGGTTTCTGTCACATGTGGACCTTCGTACTTACTTGGCTTGTCACTTCACTTCCCTCTGGATGTTATCTATACAGTAAATAGAAAGGCATTCAGTGAAACCTCTCGGCGGGTTGCCCTGCAGTCCTTGAATGGCTCATTCTTCACAGTCTTGAAAAGATTGAATTCTCGGCTCTGGTTGTGCTGTAGTTCAGTTGGGTGTAAAGTCATTGAAGATTTGTTCCTCTGCTGTGTACTTGTGTATAATTCAACTCAGAAATGACCTTCTCATTTCAATAAAGAACAAAATCAGTACCAGGGTGACAGCTAAACATACATATATATTTATACATGTCAACAGAGATGGAGAAAAAAGAGCTTTATGAGGTCACAAATGTTGGAAAAGTAAACATTTTTTTTAGAGCTTTGGAATTTGGGGAGTATTGGATAGTTTTAACAGCTCATCAAAATCATTCTTAACTCTTTCCCCGCCAAAGATGAGTTTTCCGTGTTTTCACTGTTATACACTCAGGGGCACTATTACACATCTTCTGAACGAGTACAAAACCTCCCGAACAAAAACACACGTGAACAGGACGGAGAAACCAGCGATCTCTTATGTAAACAGATGCATATGAAAAATAATGCGATCATCAGCAATAGACAGCATATAAATGAAAACTGCATAATGTTACGGAGTAAAATGTTGATCAGGAAGTGGTATATATGTCTGTGCAAGCTTTGGAGGTGTTGATGGAAGCGATTTACTGGATTTATGCTTTGATAATCGTACTGAATATTATCCAGATGTAGTTTTTGATAAAAAAATCATAATGTTGAGTAAAATTCTTATACAAAAGAATGCTTTTTTTGTATAAAAGTAGAGGCTCCGATCTTTATTTCAGTGTATTGCATATTCAAATATTCATACAGCAAAATATAATGGAGGCCATCAAATTTTAGTGAAAATCATCGAAATCGCTGGCTGTGGCTGGCAACTTTTTTCAAAAATGCTGGCGGGGAAAGAGTTAAAGACAGGAAAGAAAGACTTAGCACTGCTATATTTGTATTGGTATATATAGTATTTTGCCCACAAGAACATAAATTAATTCTATGATATTTTCCTTCACTGTCTTTTGAGTAAAAAATTAACTAAAATTTTTTTAACAAATGCCTGCAAAATATTAAAGACAGGAAAGAAAGACTTAGCACTGCTATATTTGTATTGGTATATATAGTATTTTGCCCACAAGAACATAAATTAATTCTATGATATTTTCCTTCACTGTCTTTTGAGTAATCAAACATTCAAAACATGCACAAAAGAGAAGTCACATGTAGCATTAGATTAAATCAATAGCTAATTTTCTGACCAGAATTTTTGCATATGGGCACAGTCAAAACAAATAGTAGTATTTTCCACTGATCAGTTGACAGTCTATCAATAGTCTAATTGACTTGGATGTGGTTGGCTGTGCACTCACACAGGGTTAAGAGAGAGGTGCAGTGATGGAAACATGCTGACATAACAATGGCCTGCACGTCCCACGAATCTCCTTTCAATGTCCGATCCTAGAGAGGGGACTCCACCGAGCAACAGCCTTCGAAACAAGACTCAGCTAATAATAAAGTACTTATGATAAAACACAATATGGTTTTACGGATTATGGAGCACAGACCACAGATGGCATAGTGGCTTTGAAGATTTTATCTCACGAAGCACTGAAACCACGCAAATATGCTTCCTTGGACTCTTGGCTGGTTTGAATATGCAAACCAGTTTTTTTTGTTTTGTTTTTTTTACAAATCTGTGCTGTGACACTGATAAACTCATAGATGTTGATATATTATGTTTTAAGAGGACATACTTCTACATTATACATTTTCTAATATGAAGTCTTAGATTATTAAATCTGTATTCTCTTATGACAAAATCATTTCATGTAGGTGATCTGGAAGTATAATCTGCGGAGAGAAAGTATGAACTCAGAAAAACTAAGAAAAGTTACAAGGTAAAGGAGGAAGGGATTTTAGGCTAGGTTCTGCTTGGAAGGCGATGGATATTACTGCTGGGTTCAAGGTCAAGTCAACTGACTCAGTGACATGTTGATTATGAATCTAATAAGTAGCTTGCATAAGAATTAAATGACTTTTTATTTTAGATTTGATGTGCAGGACTTTAGTGGAGGAAACCGATGCTATAAAGAATGTAGTTCAATAAAGAATTTAACTATTTTAATCATTTCGACGTCACACAGGTTTTTGGTTGTACCTTGTTTTGCATTATGTGCACTAATAGTGTACTTACCCAGGAAAGCGCTTGATCATATTTAGTAACTACACAGACGTAACGTGCAGGTTCAGGGTTAGTACCCAGCTATTGTAATTACTATACTAAATTGATAGTATAGCATAGTAAAGTATGTATATGCAGAACAGGACTGTAAAACAAAGAACTACTTTTAGAAGTTTTTAAGTATTGTAGTTCCTTATGAGTAAATAATACTGAAAGCATTCATTTTTAGCAAACCTTGAACCATATTGTAAAACATTTCTAGTTAATTGAGCTGATTTATGCCACCTCTGCACGTCAGGCATTCTGCTTCAAACAGATCACACCTGGCATGAAAGCACAACATTTTTGTGTAATTAGATTAGATTCAACTTTATTGTCATTGTGCAGAGTACAGTACAGAGCCAATGAAATACAGAAGCATCTAACCAGAATAGCAAAACCTACGTATATTCAAAAATATTACAGTTACACTTTATTTTAAGGTGTCCTTGTTACAGTGTAATTACAGAGTAATATTAATTAACTACATGTACTTACTACTGTATATGGTTAGGGTTTGGCTTAGGGCTACTTGCATGTAATTATGCATAATTAATTGTTATTATAATAGTAAGTACATGTAACACGTGTAACAAGGACACCTTATAATAAAGTGTTACCAATATTACTGTCGAAAGCTGAAAATCAGACTGGATTCACTCAGATAAGTGCATGTAAACATACTCGGTGATGATGGCTCATGGATCAGTCCTTGCTGGCACTGAACCGCCCAACTTTTGGTGACTAGACCTTAGCTTGAACTACTACTAACACACTCTGATTTGTCTTCCGCAGCCTTACGTTGACACTTTATGATTGAGTTTAAAAATGAATTACAATACTTTATACCAGAGTATGCATATGTACACACATGAATGTGTATTAGTGAAACCAATCCTAAGCATATTTACATGTATAAATGACCACTACGCTTCAGATACGCCCATCTGGTTAGTCTCTTTATGTTGATTGCATGCTCTTTGTCAGGTGTCGAGTCAAATGTCAAGCTCCTGTGGTCTGCATTGCTATATTCACCTCAGCAGTAGTTGTGCACTAGTGTGACGTCATCACATAAACCCTGATCTGAGTTAAAACTAAACTCTTTGTCCCCTGAGCTGAAGAGAGTGATAAAGTCAATCAAAAAGCACATAACATAAGTATTACTGCATAACATTAAACAAAGTGGTAATAATGGCAAACAACTACTGGCTTATTTTGGATTTGACCCACAGGCTTATGGAAGCCTCTAAAATGATTGGCATTGTTGTAAGTCATGGTGTGAAGACCCACATGTTGGGTGCTTCTCAAACAAGAAGGCTGCATCCCAGTGGTGCTTTCTAGGCACCTTCTCAGCACTGAACACTAAAATGAGATGGTCTAGCAAGTCCACATGTCTGCATCTTTGCGATTTCCACCCCTGCTGCCACAGCACAAAACACTATTAAAATTAATTTTGGAAAAATACATTAAATATCTTTATATTGACTGACTTTCTATGAATGCATTACAGTGAATGTCAACTATCGGTTGTCTCCCATTGGTTTACATCATGGGCAGTTAATTTATAACAAAGCATAATGCCTTCATCTTCAATCATTTTTTTTGTCTTGTATTACATAATGAAACTGGACCAGTTCAGGGCCTTCAAAACATGCTAAATGAAGGACACAAAACAAAGGATACTTCAAATTGAGATGGTCTTTGGCAGTGCTTGACATGGCGGCCCAGAAATGCATTCTTGCTAAGACGCAGACTTTCATTTGAGAAGCACCCTGCTGATGTTCTGACTGTAGAAGGAGCCGTGAAACTGCGAAGGCATCCTCATGGCATGTTTCCAAAGATGCATACCAGCTTATACATCAGTACTCAAAAGTATTGGAAAGATGCAGCTTCTTTACCTGTTTGGCATCTTCACCATCAAATACTGCCAAGGGATTGCTGAATTATAAAAATCTGTTTGGTTTTGTACAGACATGGCCATTTTATTGTTATAATACATTTCAAACACAGTGGTAAGATGTGGGAGTCAAAAAAAAAAAAAAATCAACATTGAACATTTTTTGGAGAAGAAAAAGCAACTAAAATTTGGCTAAACATTTAGCTACTGTAAAATCCAAGATGGTGAACACTCCAGTATGGCTGATACTGAAAGTACATTGATTTTGGCTCGGCACCATTGTAAAGTGGGAAACCAGGCAAAACACTGGACATATTGAGTGACAATTACTATATTTGATGACATTAAGAGACCGTGCCATTACTGGCAACTTCTTACCCTATGGTTGTTTGGGCTGCCTAAGAAACAATAACTAATAAATCTTTGGTGCTTGATGCCTATCATATGCATATTTTCCCTACTTCATTGTATTTCAAACATATATTTACATACAGAGGAAAAAATGCAAATAAATAAATAAAATAAGACAAGAAAAGATACTTGCAGAAAACCTTGTAAACAAAGAGAACAAAATATGCTACATAACAATACGATATGGTTACTATACGAGCAAATTTATGAAGAGAGGGGCGCAGGATGCAGAAGACGATTTACTCCTTCAGGGAGAAAATGTTCAGGTGGCGCAGATCCCATTCGATGGACCACCGCTGAAATATATAATGACATATTAAAAAATTATAAATTACTTTAACAAACTGCTATGTGAGTCCCAGTAAATTACTGCTGATATCATTAACAAAATAATGAACTTAATAATATAAAATTATTCAATAGATTTAACTGTCTTTCTGCTTACCTCAGGGGTCTCCAGTCCTGCTGTTTCTTGAGGGCCACCTTCATGCAGAGTTTAGCTCTAACTCTGTGTCAGTTTCAATTACAGTCATTTTTTTCTACTGTTAGAGTCTATGATCTCAGTTTCTCTGAAGATGTTATTGGACTTTAAAGATAATTGTTTAATATTTGAAGAACCGACTACAGCTCTTAAAACTATGATGAGAATCTCCAGGCTTAGATAGAGCTATGGGATAAAAGAGACCAGTGATCATGGATTCAACAGATCAAGACAAGCCTCCACGTTGCCTTAAAAGTTGCAGTCCAGCATCACTGATAACCTTAGAACTGAAATTGTTAGCAAAAGTACTTAAATTGAATGGATAAATACATTAATGAATAATTAAATAATTGTACACTAATCTCTTTCACAGATTGAGAGCATTGTGCAATAGTGCTGGGGGAGCCTGGTGAGCCCGTGACAGACTTACAAGGTTTTCTTTCTTCACTAATAAACTTAGATGAAACTGAGCGTCTAATGCCCTTCTTGCACTGCACAGCTGTCTGGGGTAACATGGACTGTAGTTGCATTTGTGTGCACACTACACGACAGATCGGTGACAGAGTCACACATTACACACATTACTCCTCCCCCTGTACTTGGCCTTGCCCTGTAGTGCTCTCTCATTGGCTGTAGGTCATCGCTGATATCATTTCCAGTCAAAACACATTTCACACCGCAGGACTGTAAGTCGTGGACGAATCCAGATATTGCACATGCTATTTTGAAAAAACTGTGTGTGAACCCGGCATAAAATATCCCAGTTGAGCTGTACCCACAGTTGTCACAGTTTGCTTGCTCAAAAACTTCTAGGTTGAAGCTACACGCTGCAGGAAGTTGGCCCTCCAGTAGCAGGATTCGACATGCCTGCCAAGTTTATTATTTGTTGTTTGTTTAAAAAAAACGACTATATTACAGTAGCAAGCGTAATTTGATTTATTACTGCTGGCTGTTTATTATCACCTACTTTTCAAAACATTAATCAACAGATCCTCAGTAAACAATAAATCACTGCTAGTGCGTTATTTTAATAAACTGAAAGATTTACACACTATTTGATGTCATATTTCGTAATACTGTAATGCAATATTTTTTCTTTTGTTTTACTTCTGTAGTGTCAATTACTTTCTCATCTGATTTTTTGGAGGAGAGATAAAATAGGGTTACCGTCTTGCTGCTTTTTTTCTTTTAACATGTACAAGGAACTCAAAATCCAGGTAAATATTTGAACTCACCCAACTCTCTTTGAGCTGGAAAGTGTTTTCCTGGGTCCATCTGAAGTCGAATCTCCTTGACAGAAAAGATGGAGGTAGCTGGAGTGACAGAATTTAACATTTTATTAATACAGACATGACATTTCAGCTGTGAATGTATGACTTTATAAATGTGTAGAAATTGTCTATGCAAATTTATGTACACAGCATCACATCTTACAACAACTAGCTTATAAGACTATAATTGAATGATGGAGGTAGCTGGAGTGACAGAATTTAACATTTTATTAATACAGACATGACATTTCAGCTGTGAATGTATGACTATATAAATGTGTAGAAATTGTTCTGTTCAAGATTGTCCATGCAAATTTATGTACACAGCATCACATCTTACAACAATTAGCTTATAAGACTATAATATAATAATATAAGACTACTATATTATATTATATATATACTATATATATATCTGTGTGGAGACGTGCTGAAATCGTGTTTGGTCTCGTATTGTATCGCGTACCTTGTCAGTGTCGTGCGCTTTGCTTGGCCATTTGTTGTGATAAACAGGAAAG
>NW_015639793.1:67293-67446 GCF_001515625.1 Sinocyclocheilus rhinocerous
TTCTCTTTCCTTTCCCTTCTGTTTTCAGTTTTTATAACCAATTCTTACTATGTGTTTCCAGATCCCTACTATCCCTACTATTCGCAAACCATGCATCACACACTGTAGGCAGCGCAATCCTAACAACCTGCGCACTTTGCCTATGTCTACTAA
>NW_015639793.1:68840-75031 GCF_001515625.1 Sinocyclocheilus rhinocerous
GAATTTTGTATTTTGACAAGACGAATAAAAATAGCTAATAGGCTATTTTTGTACAACCTACATTTTTATTTTTTTTCTCTCTGCGACACTTTTGTGTTGTCAATGTTAAACGAACTGTATCCTGACAAGACGAATAACAATAAGAAATAACATTTTTGTACAACATTTTTTATTTTCTCTGACACTTTTTTTCCTACTGTGTTGCATAAAATATTAAACGAATTTTGTGTCTTAAGATAATTCATATAAATTCAAGTCAAAGTCAATAAATTCAAGACTCTTGACAAGACGAATAAAATAACATACAATTTTGTGAAGACTACACTTTTATTTTACTACACGCCTATCTCTCTTTCTTTCAGTAGCGGAAATTTAAATGTGAGATTCTGGAAACGAGATCCAAATTTAGCGGGAACAGTCTAAACGGTACTTCTGTAGTGTCAATTACTTTCTCATCTGATTTTTTGGAGGAGAGATAAAATAGGGTTACAGTCTTGCTTCTTTTTTTCCCAACATGTACAAGGAACTCAACATCCAGGTAAATGTTCAAACTCACCCAACTCTCTTTGAGCTGGAAAGTGTTTTCCTGGGTCCATCTGAAGTCGAATCTCCTTGACAGAAAAGATGGAGGTAGCTGGAGTGACAGAATTTAACATTTTATTAATACAGACATGACATTTCAGCTGTGAATGTATGACTTTATAAATGTGTAGAAATTGTCTATGCAAATTTATGTACACAGCATCACATCTTACAACAATTAGCTTATAAGACTATAATTGAATAATAATAATAATAAGACTAATATATTATAATAAGACTATAAAATTACTAGTATGAAATACTTACTGTCAGCCAGGTCCTGCACTTTTTCTCCCAGGTCTCTGAAATAAATGTGCCGGAGAGCCACTTCTGCACACATACGCCGCCGTGCTTCACACTAAATAAAAACACATACATCTAGTGTGAAATGTGAGTTTCTTTTCTATGTGCATGTCTACAAATGGGATCTCACTGCAAATACTGAAGTAAAATATAAATTGAAACGTTTCGTTGTGTTGTACTACAAGTCTAAGTTATGAGTTATAAGTCACAAGCAGTGTTGAGCAGTATGTAACAACAAGACCCTGCTGACCTGAGCAAATACCATTCTCTCCTGTCCTCTTTCTTCTCTAATGATTCTGCTGCCAAGATATCTTACTACCAAAACAAAATCAGCAACACCTTAGACACCCTGAAACTATTCACAACTTTTCTCTTATCTGTCCCCCTCCACCTCCTCCCACTTCTTCTCCGACTGCTGATGACTTTGCCAGCTTCTTCACTGATAAGCTGGCAACCATCAGCAACCAGTTCTTTACATCCTCCACCCACACACATTCAACTCTTCTTGTTGTAAAGGCTCCTTTAAGAGAGGCCTTTTATTCTGACACCGTACGTCACCTTCTGGCTGAGCAGTCTCGTGAGTTAAGCCGCTGATGCCTGCTGAACTCTGTATTCTGCCGATCGCTGAAAAGTCATTCATTCCTGTCATATTTGCTGCAGAAGTTACCTTGAGGTGTTAGTCATTGACCTACAAGTAAGTCTGTTTTCTTTATTATTGTGTTTATTGAGATCAGTATTGAGTTATTTATAACTGCGTCACACGCACATGTCTAGACATGCCTGCAGACGTTGTTTTTGTTAGTTTAGCCAAATGAGGCTGTTGCATATGCGAATTATTTCTTCTTTTCTGAGATGTATATCACTGTTTTGATTTTCATTGATACCTCTGTGATGTGATTTTGATATTTCAAGCTGTTTATGCCAAACAAGCGATCACTCTGATGTGCCTCGATTCTATCCATATATGGAGTGATGTTTATCATGTTAGATGATCGCTAATGGCTTATAATGTACAATGTGATACCTTATTTTCTTTTCTTGGATTGTATATTTCATGGAAAAATGTTACTGATGAGGATTTAGTATGCTTTGGCTGCCTTTATGTACCAATGGATGTTTATTGTTGTATATGCCTAGTTATTGTTAGTTATTGATTAACCTTTATTGTATTTCTTGTGTTCCAGACTAATGCCTCTACTGCCTGTAATTAATACCCACCTGTGAAATACCTGTACCTCTGTGGCTTACCTCCTATCAATACATCACCTAAACCTGATCTATAAAATTACTAGTATGAAATACTTACTGTCAGCCAGGTCCTGCACTTTTTCTCCCAGGTCTCTGAAATAAATGTGCCGGAGAGCCACTTCTGCACAAATACGCTGCCGTGCTTCACACTAAAAAACAAAAAACAAAAAAAAACATACATCTAAGCAGTGTTGAGCAGTAGGTAACTACAAGCTAAATGAAGTGAAGTGAAGTGACGTGACATGTGGCCAAGTATGGTTACCCATACTAGGAATTAGTGCTCTGCATTTAACCCATCCTAAGTACACACACACAGCAGTGAACACACACCCGGAGCAGTGGGCAGCCATTTATGCTGCGGCGCCCGGGGAGCAGTTGGGGGTTCGGTGCCTTGCTCAAGGGCACCTCAGTCGTGGTATTAAAGGTGGAAGAGAGCACTGTACATTCACTCCCCCCACCTACAATCCCTGCCGGTACGAGACTCGAACCCGCAACCTTTGGGTTACGAGTCCGACTCTCTAACCATTAGGCCACGACTTCCCCCAGTCGTATTTTTTTTTTGTGGTATGTACTTCGCCATGAATAATGATTTAATTAAGAAGATACCGCACTTGGTATTATTATTTGATAGATTTCATTCTGTTTAGTGTGCAATGCTGTATCCAGTGTTATCAAGTAAGAGATCACTGCCTGCACTCCCATTTGCATAAAGCTGAGTTCTATTCCACTTTGCTGCATTGCCAACTACATCTGTTGTATCACTGTGAAAACCCTTTTCAGTTTAAACCCACTGTTCTGTAATATTTTCACACTAAAAATAATGGTAATCTTTCTGACAGAACCTTAAGAGGATGACATCAAAATGTTTTTGAACACAACAAAACGCTGGTTACTGGTGTAACCTTGGTTCTATGAATGACAGAAGACCAGTAACCAGCATTCTGTTTCACCACCAGAGATAGTCAAAACAGTGGAAGACAAATACAACAAAGACTACAACAGGAGTTTTCAAACCTGTCCTGGAGGCCCTCCAGCCCTGCACATTTTTTATGTCTCCCTCAACTAACACACCAGATTCAACTCACCAGCTCATTAGTAGAGACTGCAAGACCTGAATTGGGTGTGCCTGACAAGTGAGGCCTCCAGGACAGGTTTGAAAAACCCCTGGACTACAACAATCCTAGACACTGTCTGGCAGTATAGCAGAACTTTTCCCCTGTGGCCTCTGTGTCCCATCCCTCATCTCTGCTCTCAAACTAAGCTCAGAGCTGCTAAGAGGAGATGAAGCAACACAACAAAACTCTGCGGACCTGAGCAAATACCATTATCTCCTGTCCTCTTTCTTCTCTAATGATTCTGCTGCGAAGATAAACAAAATCAGCAATGCCTTAGACACCCTGAAATTATTCACAACTTTCTCCTCTCTTATCTGTCCACCTCCTCCCACTTCTTCTCCGAATGCTGATGACTTTGCCAGCTTCTTCACTGATAAGCTGGCAACCATCAGCAACCAGTTCTTTACATCCTCCACCCACACACATTCAACTCTTCTTGTTGTAAAGGCTCCTTTAAGAGAGGGCTTTTATTCTGACACTGTACATCACCTTCTGGCTGAGTTCTTTACATCCTCCACCCACACACATTCAACTCTTCTTGTTGTAAAGGCTCCTTTAAGAGAGGGCTTTTATTCTGACACTGTACATCACCTTCTGGCTGAGTTCTTTACATCCTCCACCCACACACATTCAACTCTTCTTGTTGTAAAGGCTCCTTTAAGAGAGGGCTTTTATTCTGACACCTTCTGGCTGAGCAGTCTCGTGAGTTAAGCCGCTGATGCCTGCTGAACTCTGTATTCTGCCGATCGCTGAAAGGTCATTCATTCCTGTCATATTTGCTGCAGAAGTTACCTTGAGGTGTTAGTCATTGACCTACAAGTAAGTCTGTTTTCTTTATTATTGTGTTTATCGAGATCGGTATTGAGTTATTTATAACAGCGTCACACGCACATGTCTAGACATTCCCGCAGACGTTGTTTTTGTTAGTTGAAATCAGCCCAAATGAGGCTGTTCCATATACAAATTATTTATTCTTTATTGAGATGTATATCACTGTTTTGATTTTCAATGATACCTCTGTGATGTGATTTAGATATTTCAAGCTGTTTATGCCAAACGAGCGATAACTTTGATGTGCCTCGATTCTATCCATATATGGAGTGATGTTTATCATGTTAGATGATCGCTAATGGCTTATAATGTACAATGTGATACCTTATTTTCTTTTCTTGGATTGTATATTTCATGGAAAAATGTTACTGATGAGGATTTAGCTTGCTTTGGCTGCCTTTATGTACCAATGGATGTTTATTGTTGTATATGCCTAGTTATTGTTAGTTATTGATTAACCTTTATTGTATTTCTTGTGTTCCAGACTAATGCCTCTACTGCCTGTAATTAATACCCACCTGTGAAATACCTGTACCTCTGTGGCTTACCTCCTATCAATACATCACCTAAACCTGATCACCTGTCTCCTCATCCTTATATATTATTGTGCTCTAACCAGCACACAGGGGGGTTCACTCATCCAATTACGAATCAGATCCTGACAGTCAAAAGTCTCTCCAACACTTCTATTCTTTCTGTCCTTTTTCAGAGAATGAGATCTCCAGAGTGCTGTTCCACCCATCCTACATGCTTTGCTCACTCTTGCCAGCCGAAGAATTTCAGCAACGGTCGACAGGGTTGCCTCCACTTTCAGTGTCTGCTTTTGAACCCAGACTGGTTCTTTTCAAGTAGATTGTTCCGTGACAGAAAAGCAGAGAGCTGATTGAACACTCCAAATCATATGTTCTTATTCTGCTTGACCTGCAGCCTTTGACATATCCTCCTGTTCACTCTTTCTGGGGATCACAGGTACGGTACTTCGGTGGCTTCAGTCCTACTTCACAGGCAGTGTAGGTACACGCTCATTCAACATTTGGAAAATCAGGCTCTTCCTGTCAGAATATGCAGCAAAGCTACTTGTCCAATCTCTTGTAATTTCAAGATTGGACTACTGCAATGTTCTATATTGGTGGGCCTTCCAACCAGTGCAACTAAAGGGCTTTTCACACTGAACACGAAAATCGGCGTGAATGTTCGGCGCGATGACGCGTTTGAATCAAAACAATTGATCCCTAATGGGGCTATTCACACTAGGCGCGATCATTCGCGGCGCGAAAGAGCGAAGATTTTTTTTTCGTCCTGTGTGTCGATTTTTTTCCCCGTCGCTCCGCGATGAAACGGGCCGTCCAATCAGATTTGAGCTTAGATCACGTGCCCGGAGCAGCTGCTGTTGCACAAAAGGTTGAGAATGGTGGCGCTGTTTCGAAAGCCATTGTAAACAAACACCGAAGAAGAGTATCCCAGTAGAGAGAAGAAAGTGGATGCTGAGTTCTTGTTATTGTTGGTATTTGAGAACAGATATATTCTCACATTCTTTAATACAGAATAACATTTCTATTAAATCTCCACTGAATTATGTGATCTGGAGAGCACAGTCCATTTTATTCCATGTGCGCGAGAGCGCGTTCACTCAAGATCTGTCAATCATCTCTTGCCCTTCCGTATATAAAAAAAAATAGAGAAACATTTTTCTACACATGAAATATGAAAGCAAATAGACATATGATTATGAAGATATATTTTCTGTAGCTCACGGTATTTTTATAACAATAAAGGTTTATGACAAGCAGGTAGCGTTCAGTCTATTATAAAACATACAAAGAGTGCATGTCTACCTATTATAGAATCTAAATCCATTTTAGATATTACAAGTTATTACAAGCACTCGATGATGGTTTAAAGTGGGGTTTGAGCAAAAACATTAATAATTACATACGTTTTGAAATGTAGCTTGATGCTATTTGTACCTCTAATTATATTTTCAGATGTATTCTTGTAAGCATTATGGATAGTTTGTGTTTCTAATGAAGAACCAAAAGTTATTAATCTTAATTTAATGCTGTATATTGAGCAGCGAACAATGCAAAAGCCATATACGAGATACATAGGCTA
>NW_015639793.1:75419-91176 GCF_001515625.1 Sinocyclocheilus rhinocerous
ACCCACTAGCTACTACAAATATCGGGTCATGTCATATGGCCTGGCCAATGCTCCCTCTGTATTCCAGGGTTTCATTAATGAGGTGTTCTGGAAGTACCCACAACATTTCATCATAAGTGTACAGAAATGATCTCCTCATATACTCCCAGAATGAGAGAGACCATTGTCATCATGTGGTGCTGGCACTCGGCAGACTGATGCGGAGCCGGGATGAGCCATAGGGGTGGAGAAACAAGGCATAGTTGTAGGACTGGAAGGTTATGGCGCAAGCAGGGTGATGACTGACCAAGGCAGAGCCAGAGGAACGAGGGAGCCTGGTGTAGCTTGAGGGATGATGGGCCATGGTGGATACGAAGGGATCCAATGGGTCTACAGGGAGTCTAGGGAAGTCTAGGGCTCAGAGGCTCGAGGTGAAGCCAGGGGATTGACACACCTAGGCGGAGCTGGCAAACTGGCTGAGGGGAGCCAGCGGAGACAGGGCTGAAAAACTGCCTTTAATTTAAAGAGGAGGAGAGAGAAGGAGGCTGGACGAGAACAATGTTGCTAAGGGAGACTTGGAACTGGCTGACAGGGGATTCAGGGCTGTGTGAAACCAGTGGAGCAGGAGATTCAGGGCTGGGTGGAACCTAAAAAGAGTATCTAAATAGAGTATTTAAATGGAGTATCTAAACAGCTGGAGGGGATCGGCAAGGAAGGAGGTTGCTCAAGGGTAGAAACAAGGACAGGAACTGGCTCTGTGTCACTCAAGTCAATTCCACCAAAAGTTCCTCTGGGATGGTCATGGGGACCTGCTCACACATCTGTTTAGACTGCAGAAGCCTCGGGCTCCGGGGCAGAAAATGGCTCTACCACAGGGTCCATGGCAGGCATAGGCTCTGGCTCAGTGTCTGTGGTGGGCTCTGGTTCTGGGTCTGTGGTAGGTAATGGCTCTGACTCTGGGTAGATGATGTCAAGATGGTGGGAGTGGGCTATAGCTGTGCTGTGATGTTGTCCTCCACCTCACCGACCATATACAGATATATGGCCGAACACACTAAAATGTAAATCATTAAAGTAGATATCAATCAAAAACTTTTTGACGTCTCAGGCATTTCTTTGCAAGGGCAAAATCAAATGCATACTTTACCTGTAATAACTGGCATAGTAGATCATGACCGTCATTGGTGATCCTGTAGAACAAAATTGCACAAAACATATTCTAGCTGTAGCTTTCCAGTCTCAATGTTAACAAATTTTAGTAGATTTAATTAGGGTTGGAGCTAAATTCTGCAGAACAGTGTCCCTCCAGAGACAGGTCTGGACACCCCTGTACTAAATACTGAAAAATAACTGCATTCTGGTTTCACGTGTCCTTTTTATGTTGCTTACCCCTTTAGCACAGTGTTTTGAATAGGGGGTTGTATCAATTTTATACAACAGTTCTTTTTCGTTCTCGAATCTGATTGGCTGATAGGAGTGCGATATTAGAGTCCAACAGAGCTCCTCGACCTCTTCACCGTTAGTATCACTCCGCTTGCCGAAGTTGCCGTATTTCTCACAGCGAGTGTCATGGCGGACGCCCAAATCCACGATAGTTTTAAAAATAATGCTGTTTTGTGTCACGAAATGCAGTTTTAAGAGTTTTTTAGGCGAGAATGTGCTTGCTTGGACGTCAAATATGCGGTTTGTTAATAAAGATAACGTCTATTTGAAAATTTGCTTTGACGTTTTCGGAGACGTGAGCTCCAGCGGCCGTTCAGCGCTCATTACACACGCCGAGAGCACCTCACCGCGGCCAGATCTTCTGGAATTTACCGCTGGCTCTGATGTCTCTATAGTGGTTAAACATGAGATATAATTTGTTTTGGGTAAATCTAACGGGCAGTCTTTGTTCTCATTAAATTATTTGTTCCAGAGCAAACAGTTTAAGCAAAATCTTATGTTTATGTAAATTCAATGCTGTATAGCCTACAGTATATCGTGCTGCCTTTGTACGGTTGACTGGATTGCCTAGCAACTTTTATGATGGCTGTTGTTGTTGTTTATTAAATATGATTGTTCAATAAATAATATTTTATATAAATAATATATATTTATTTATACACTATTTATATAATAGTGTTTATTACCGAGACATGGTGCGTGTGTTCGTGATGGTGATTTTATTTACATTGTTCCGCCATTAGATGGCGACAAGAGACTGTTTTTATGAGTCAGCACTGCAGTAAAGACTTTTACATTGAAAAATATGCTTTTGTAAACGGAAGTTATTTTTACTTTCAACAACGACGCAGCTAACAAATGCACTGAGCAGCGCTGTCATCAGAAATCACTCTTAACAGATGAAAGGATATTGACGATACGACAAAGATAACGCTTTCCTCAGTGGACATTCAAACTTATGTTTTATTGTGTGTAGGAGACTGAGATGCTGTATCAGATGCAGGTATCACACTCGCTCAGTCCATCTCTCTCTCATAATACTTTACTCTACATAATACAGCAAGCTTTTACTACAGTAATACAATAAGCTTGAATGAGAAGCAACTCAGCGTTCCTTCGTTACTAGCTCTAAAGTGACGTTTTGGAATTAGTAACGGAGACTGGGGCTCAGCTGTTAAACTGTCAAATTTAGATTTAACTGCGATCCGACGAGTTTGAAAATCGTGCAGTGTGAACTCGGCATTACCGAGACATGGTGCATGTGTTCGTGATGGTGATTTTAGTTACATTGTTCCGCCATTAGATGGCGACAAGAGACTGTTTTTATGAGTCAGCACTGCAGTAAAGACTTTTACATTGAAAAATACGCTTTTGTAAACGGAAGTTATTTTTACTTTCAACAACGACGCAGCTAACAAATGCACTGAGCAGCGCTGTCATCAGAAATCACTCTTAACAGATGAAAGGATATTGACGATACGACAAAGATAACGCTTTCCTCAGTGGACATTCAAACTTATGTTTTATTGTGTGTAGGAGACTGAGATGCTGTATCAGATGCAGGTATCACACTCGCTCAGTCCATCTCTCTCTCATAATACTTTACTCTACATAATACAGCAAGCTTTTACTACAGTAATACAATAAGCTTTCAATGAAGCAACTCATCATTCCTTCGTTACTAGCTCTAAAGTGACGTTTTGGAATTAGTAACGGAGACTGGGGCTCAGCTGTTAAACTGTCAACTTTAGATTTAAATCTGTGGCGGAAGGAAGTAGTTCGGCACAAAAGAGGGCTTTTAAAGACACTCCATTGTTGTTTCTAATTTATTTACACACTTGTGCCGTCAAACTGTTGTATAAACGCAATATCACACTCGTAGAAGTGAGATATGTCTGTATATCGGCATGCTGTGATTACCTACGGCCGAATCACAGCCGTGCCGATATACAGCCATGTCTCGCTTCTACGAGTGTGATATTGCTCATATATTTGTTAAAGATATCTAAAGTAGGTCCACTTTTTGAAAAGTCCAAATTGTCTTATAATATGCAAACATGGAAAAACTGTTTGTAACATGAAAAGCCAACAATAAACAAAAAAGGCTAAATAAAAAAAAATAAAAAAAATCATTGTGGATGTATGTAGTAATAGACTGTAAAAAACATAAATAAAACACGAACAAATCAAAAAACATAATCAAACAGTTTTGCTGTGAATCAGTAACAGTTAGAAAGCAAACTCTTTGCATCAAAACCACTGGTACTATTGGGACAAATGAGCTAAAAACTAAAAGCTTATTAAGTGCATAACGCCAGAGCTCTTACCCAGTATACGAAATATAAGATGAAGTTCATCCTTCACTGTCGAGCCAGGGAAAAGGGGACGTCCTGTGATCATTTCGTAGAATATACAACCTACACCCCTATATCAATAAAAACAAAGCAGAGAGAAAGAAAGAATGAAGTGTCTTTTTAAGAAATGTATAAAAGGCACAAACCAGGCCGAAAAAGGAGTGGGCAGGGTCTCTGATTTTCAGAAGAGCAGACATGTTCTCCAGATTAACCAATGCCAGCAAAACTCTTTGTAGCAAGGAATGAGCTGAAGAGCTTAAATATTCATCAGAGTTACATTCAGTCTGGCACACCTGAACACAGTTCTTTCCTAGTAGGCTTAATTTACATGCAACACTCATGCACAGAATTTTGGGTTTTCTCGGGGGTCTCCAACCCTGCTCCTGGAGCACTACCAACCAGCAGAGTTCAGCTGCACCTTCAATCAAACACTCCTGAACCAGCTAATCAAAGGTGTTCAGGGTTACTTGACATTTACAGGCAGGTGTGATGAGGCAGGGTTGAAACTGAAGTTTGACTCTGGAGGAAGGTAACTATCCAGGAGAAGGGCAAATGCTCATATAGTAAATCCGGCCTAGCCAACAGAATGGGCTGAGAACATTTGTCTAAAGCAGGGATGCCCAATCCTGTTCCTGGAGGTTGGAGTTGAACTTTGTAGGAAGGTAGATCTCCAGGAACAGGATTGGGAACCTCTAGACTACAGTACCTTTGTTAGTTTGTTATGTGTGTGGTCTGTTGGTGTCCCACTTTGCCACAAGTACTTGGCAGTTACTGTGCACATGGCATGATGGTACAGTACCTACTTCACTATTCAAATAGTAGAATACTTATAATAGAAAAAAATTAGCAAATCTGTGGCAAACTCAGAGCAAAAACCAAGCCATGAGGTCAAAGGAACTGCCTGCAGAGCTCAGAGACAGGATTGTGTTGAGGAACAGATCTAGGGGAGACTGCTGCTCAATCACTAAGCACTCTTGCCAAAAAAAAAAAAAAAAAGTTGTGACCTTCAAGTCTCTGCTCTACACTCTAAAAAAAAAATCGTTGAATAACAGTGCTTATCGCTGGGTGACAAGCTCTTGTAATATGCGGAGAACATTCTGAAAATGACATCTAATCAATATAATTTATAATCTTTTTAAACCTAACTATTTTGTACCGTATCCATGAAATTCTCTAGCTGTAAAGGCTATCTCTCTCCCGGGTTTTCTGCAACCATGATGCGCACGCATCCTGAATGTTTACAAACCTATAATTGGTCTATACTGTCTGAAGGAAACCAGGCACTGCTCATCACCTGCACAATACCATCCCAACAGTAAAGCTGAATTTAAAGTCCAAGTTTAGATTAACAGCTGAGTATGTTGAACCAAACTATTTAAATAGGAGTAACTGCCTGATGATTAAAAGTGAACACTATTAAGTCATTCTCAGATTAATTCTAACAATGGAACCACGTGAGAGGAACTGTCGGGAGACTTATTTCTTTGTACAAAGTAGGACAACGTAAGAATACCAAATCATTGTTTTGAGTGTGAAAATCATGGCAAAAGTAATACAAAAATGGCCTTGTTACGAGGTTCCTGAAATAACCAAGACTACATTGTTTTGTGGTGAGTCTCAGAGCTGGAAAAGCTATGAAAGGTGTGGGAATTTCGTCTTACAGTAAGATGTAACCTGTAGTAGTGAAATGCATGGTTGCTGTCCACACAAGACGTACTTATGTGGCCAAAGAACAAAACTGCAGTTACTGTAGCCTTTTCCAAGGCTCATAATAATACTCTAGTCTCATTAGACCAAGTAAATCATTTTGGATATAACAGCATGTACAATGCTATGGAGTTGCTAGAGGAGAAGTACAGCGAGAAGTGCTTGGCTGCCACAGTGAAGTTCAGTGTGAATGCTGAAGGTGTGAGGGAATTGTGCTTTATCAAGGATGTCATAAATTCACACATTTAATACAAAATGTTGAAATAGAAGGTGCTACCTTCTCCTCATTCCCTGCATTGTTGGGCTACATTCTCCCAAAGTGTAAAAGCTTTTGTGGACAAATATTTCACCTGACCTTAACACTCTTGAGCACCTGTCTTGACTTGAGCAACACTCCCCATTAAAGATCAGGCTGTTTAAGGAGTTAATAAGGATAGATGTGTTAATTTGTTGTGAACTTGTGCACGCAGTGCAAAGAAGGGTCAGAATAGTATACCTAAAGTTATGGAGGAAAACGTTTGTTGAATTTAATTAAGAGTGTACTCATTTTTGCAACCCTTCGTTTAAGCAAGATTGCCTAATTCACTTACTTTACAGCTATCGATTACATGCTTTTCTTTGTTTTTATTAAAGGGGCCATAAAATGGAGAATCAAAAAGTCCTATATATTTACACATGAGAGACTACTCTACAATAACAACATACTGCAAGTTTCAGAACTCAAATCTAACTACCCAGTTTAAGATATGAATGATTCTTTTCTACCCTTCTGAAATGCCTGGATTTGAAATCAGGAGAATCTCCTCAACATGGCCCTTAACACATTATCATTGTGGTTGCATTGTTTCAATTTCTTGAAACAAACAAACCTGAAACCAACACAGTGACGTAGTTTGTTCAATTCTAAGATCAATCAGGGAGAGCAGCGTCTGCCACCGAACTGTGGACAGAGTGAAAGCTGACTTAACACGTGTCTGCGTGACAGACTAGTGACTGAAAGCTGTCTTAATGCATCTGTCCGTCAGAACTGAAAGCTGACTAACATGTGTTTGTGCAACATAACTGAAGGCTGAATTAACGTTTGTCTGTGAGACAGACTAGCGCGTTTCTGTGCAACGGAAAACAAAAGCTGACAACGTGTTCTGTGCGACAGCTAGAACCCAAGGCTGATTTAACGCATTTTCTGTTCAACGAAACTGAAAGTTGATTTAATGCGTGACGGAATTCGAGCTGTTTTAGTGCGTTTCTGTATGACAGAACTGAAGCTGATTAAGCACATGTCTTTGCGACAGACTAAGGGAAGTGTGAGTATGGATGAACTTATATATCTTATTTAATTGTAGTGGGAAATCACAAATTACAATCAGCTGAGCATACGGTAGTTTATCCAAACTTGAGAATAAGGTATGAAGTTTCCTACAAACGTTCATCATTTGACTAGTGTTTATGAGATGGCCTGAACGTGTAAGTGTGTATGTGCATCTCACCAGATGTCAAGAGAGGTGGAGTAATCTGTTGACCCCAGCAGCACATCAGGAGGTCTGTACCAGAGAGTGACCACTTCATTCGAGAATGTCTTTGTGGGCACTGACTTTGCACGCGCAAGACCTACAGTAGACACAAACAAACCATTAAACTCCACACTGTACGATTAATGTATGTTTGTGAATATGTTCTCTGTTAATTAAGAGATAAGTATTTGGGTATGTGAGCGATTGGGCCTACCAAAGTCAGCAAGTTTGAGCTCTCCCCTGTCACTGATGAGAAGGTTCTGAGGTTTTAGGTCTCTGTGCAAAACTTTCTGCCGATGGCAATAAGCTAGACCTCGCAATAGCTGAAACAGGAAAATCTATAAGGTGGCAACAAAGAGTACAAAAAATCATTCCAAAATCAGGTGCTTACCGCTGTTGTAAACCTTACTTCCAAAATATTTTAATAATGTGCATTTAACAATAAACTTGACTACACAGAGGCTAATGTGTGTATATGGCTTTGCTTTTGTTGATCCTTTATCTACATGGCAGCCGCTTGTTCTCTCCTTGATATATTTTTTCCCTGTTTTCTCGTTTCTTTTGCAGCAGCTAGAGTTCTTACTAGAACCAGGAAGTATGACCATATTAGCCCGGTTCTGTCAACACTGCACTGGCTCCCTATTAAATATCGTATAGATTTTAAAATCTTGCTTATTACTTATAAAGCCCTGAATGGTTTAGCACCTCAGTATTTGAACGAGCTCTTGTTACATTATAGTCCTCCACGTCCGCTGCATTCTCAAAACCCTGGCCATTTGATAATACCTAGAATATCAAAATCAACTGCAGGCGGCAGATCCTTTTCCTATTTAGCGCCCAAACTCTGAAATAACCAACTAACATTGTTCGGGAGACAGACACACTCTGTCAGTTTAAATCTAAATTAAAGACCCATCTCTTCAACCTGGCATACACATAACACACTATAATTCAAATCCATTAAAGGATTGTTAGGCTGCATTAATTAGATCAGCCGGAACACTTCCCATAACACCCAATGTACTTGCTACATCGTTAGAAGAATGGCATCTACGCTAATATTAGTCTGTTTCTCTCTTATTCCGAGGTAACCATTGCCACCAGATCCAGTCTGTATCCAGATCAGATGGTCACTGCAGTCACCCGGATCCAGTACATATTCAGACCAGATGGTGGATCAGCACCTAGAAAGGACCTCTACAGCCCTGAAAGACAGCGGAGACCAGGACAACTAGATGAGCCCCAGATACAGATCCCCTGTAAAGACCTTGTCTCAGACGACCACCGGGACAAGACCACAGGAACCAGATGATTCCTCTGCACAATGTGACTTTGCTAGCCTGAAATTGAACTGCTGGTTTTGTCTGGCCAGAGGAGAACTGGCCCCCCGACTGAGCCTGGTTTCTCCCAAGGTTTTTTCTCCATTCTGTCACCGATGGAGTTTTGGTTCCTTGCCGCTGTCGCCTCTGGCTTGCTTAGTTGGGGACACTTCATTTCCAGCGATATCGTTGACTTGATTGCAAATGATTGCAAAGATACTATTTAAACTGAACTGAGCTGGATGATGACATCACTGAATTCAATGATGAACTGCCTTTAACTGAAAAAAGTGTTTACTATTGTCATTTTGCATTATTGACACACTATTTTCCTAATTAATGCTGTTCAGTTGCTTTGACACAATCTGTATTGTTAAAAGCGCTATATAAATATAAAGGTGACTATATCTTTATCCCGGTTTTCTTGTTTCTTTGCTAGTTTCGCTCTGTATCCTCCTGCTTGTAATACCTAGAGTATTAAAAGGTACACCATATTTTGCACTATATTGTTTGTGCACTATATTCCTCAACTATATTCCGTCTTCTGAAGCCATATAATGGATTTGCCTGATAAAGAAACTGAAATTTTAATTATGCAGAGAAAACCTTCCCCTCTGCCTTAGTCTGTTCAGAAGAAGCTGTGTTGTGCAAGGTTTGACGTGAATGATGACAAACCTCGTTGGTATTGGACAGTGATGAATGCAGTCATGAATCATTTAACTTTGAAAGCTACTGCGAAAAGGCACTGTTTTGCTTCCATTTTGTTGCCTGTTTTAATTTGATATGTTTAATTCATTATTTTAAATTTATTTTATTATCTATTTATTTTATTAAATCGATGCCTTTGTTTCTGTAGCTAAATTCTGCTACAAAATAGTTTTTTCTCCTCAATGACTTTCCCTCATGCATGACTTTTTTAGTATTATTTGTTAAGGATAATAAACACACTCATTTTAAACTAAACTTAAAAGCTTAACATGTTTTAAACAGTTATAGCTGGCAGATATACAGTATGTCTTCGCCCCTAACCTTTACATTGTAAACGCTCATTATGCTCCCACAGTCATCCAAATACTGTTTGAGGTCCCTCTCCTGGAAAAGACAGAGCACAAATGAATTGGAATTAGGTGGACAAAATTAGATGAATAAAATATATGTGCGTCACCCACCAAGTACTCGAAGACTAGTGTAAGGCACTTCTCTGTGTGAATGATGTCGTGGAGGGTGACAATGTTGGCATGTTTCAAGTTCTTCAGAAGAGACACTGACAGAGAGAGAAATATCATCACATCAAATCAGCATCAATTAAAACGTCACAAGAAGTGATCATTCTCTACACTTACAGCCTGGCACTGTTGCTGTAGTCTACTAGGAAAATTGTGTTAAATAATCCCAAGAGCAATATACATGCATTAAGAATACTAGAGTCTTGAGTACACTTGTATATCTACCAAGTCACTAAATGCTATCTAGTCAAATTTTGGTTTTAATAATTGCCAAACACAAATAAACATTTTTTTTCCATAAACAAATCAGTCTCAGCTAGAAGCTGCATTGAACGGTACACTCTAAACACCAGCTTTATCTATGAGACTGAAGGCAAAACTCTCAGATTCTGCAGGTAAAATATCCCAAATAAAGATTAGACGGTAAATTATTTGAAATGAGCATTATGGGTGGATGAACTAAGTGACCTACAAGCCAAATACCTATGGCAAGTACTTCAGAAAGCACAAGATGAAAACTGTATGCAGGATTCTTTGATGCAATGATACGGCATTCATTAGAAACTGATCCAAATTTCTAAAGACGTCTGTAAACACATTTTTAGTTATTTTCAATCTATTTAATGCATCCTAAAAGCACTGTACCTTCTCGTATGGCGGTGCAAGGTGCGCCTTCTTCATACTCCAGCCTGATTTCTTTCAGAGCCACTAGATTATCCGTTAGTTTACTACGACCCTTAAACACTGTTGCATATGTGCCCTGCACACCGACAAACACATACAATATGCTGTTCAATGGCATTAATGATGTGTAATGGCCTTTGCATTTATATAAAAAGACAAGCTGTCAAATTATCAGAAAAGAACTAAGACTGTCTTAACCAGTGCTGGGGTAACACATTACAAGTAATGCCAGTTACGTAACCAGATTACTTTTTCAAGTAACTAAAACATTACTTTTTAATGTACAAGAAAATATCTGAGTTACTGTTTCCTCATTTATTGACCGGCAGCTCTCCTGTCGCCATGATGAGAGAAATCAGGAGCTGTGTGAATGTCAACATGCTTTTTACAGTTTTTATTCATTTTGAGGAATACTGAATCTGTTTTTGTGCAAATGAGATGAGTAAATGCAAACAGAATATAACGCAAACCTGCGATAATTAAATGTTAACACAAAACTATTTATGCATTTAATCCCATTTTATTAACCAATGTCTTTCCTGCTGACCTTCAATGATCCAATTCAACCATACTAATAAGCAAAAATGACTTTAGATAAACATTTGTTTACATTTTTTTTGTGTGTGTGATTGAGAAGAATGCGTTGAAATTTCTTCCCTTGCATCCTATTCTTCATGCAATCTAGAACGGCAGCACAGCTGAAAGGTTTGTTTGAGCTTTTCACTTTTGGTTTGAAAGGCCTTTTACATTTGCCAAAAATAAAACTTCTTT
Organism: Sinocyclocheilus rhinocerous; assembly: GCF_001515625.1. Taxonomy (NCBI): domain Eukaryota; kingdom Metazoa; phylum Chordata; class Actinopteri; order Cypriniformes; family Cyprinidae; genus Sinocyclocheilus; species Sinocyclocheilus rhinocerous. The sequence continues at coordinate 86,414 of NW_015639793.1, forward strand.
ATATTAAAAATAAACAAGCAATCCCAGGCTAGATGCGAAAAAGTAATACGAAAGTAACAATGCATTACTTTCCACAAAAATTACACAATTAGTTACTTTTTTTTAGGGAGTAATGCAATATTGTAATGCGTTACTTTTAAAAGTAACTTTCCCCAACACTGGTCTTAACACATTCTCCTAACAATATGATCAAAAGAAACAAGGCAACATAAGAATAACCCACTCCATTTACAACATTTTAAACACTACTATTCAAAGGTCAAACACTCACGCATTTTATTCATTTCATTTGAAACTGTATCACAAACTGTGGTAACATTGTCTAGTGTGCAGAGGATTTGAGATGGTCAGTATCTCACCTCTCCCACTTTGTCCAGTTTGACATACGTCTCTAATTTGCCAAATCCGATTTCTGACTGAAAGGAAAACAAATCTCAGTAATTAGCTGGAAAGAGATGTATCATCAATAGGACTTTGTTAGCAATGCGGTTTCACTGAAAGACGAGGCATATGATTTTTTGTCTATGACATAATGTAAACATTAAAAGAAAGTGTAATGAACCTTAAGAGATCTGACTTTCATAGTTCTTCGTGTTTATGTATCGATTTATTATATTTATGTACAAGAAAGAAAGGAAGGAAGGTGCATAGAATAAATTCTATGAAACAATTAATATAACACTATTTTTTATACTACACTATTTTTCAGCATTAAGGACTGTTCACACCAGCATGAAATTCCGGTGCGATTTGAAAAAATGAAAAAAAAGAGGGCAGAATGAAAATGCAATTTCACTCAGAAGTACAGCAGTACACAAGGACAACAGTATAATATGCTATTTGTTTATCAAGATGATAATATGATTTTTTTTATTGATTTTCTTATTTTTGTTTCAGTATTTGTGTATGACTGCTATTTGTTATAATTTTTTATACTACACTATTTTTCAGCATTAAGGCCTGTTCACACCAGCATGAAATTCCGGTGCGATTTTCGCATGCGATCAATGAAAAAAAAGAGGGCAGAATGAAAATGCAATTTCACTCAGAAGTACAGCAGTACACAAGGACAACAGTATAATATGCTATTTGTTTATCAAGATGATAATATGATTTTTTTATTGATTTTCTTATTTTTGTTTCAGTATTTGTGTATGACTGCTATTTGTTATAATTGCCTTAATTGTTGTCATTGTTCAAAATGTTGAAATAAAAACACAAGGGCAGCACTGCAACTTTCTAATCTTATGAAAAAACAGCATTTACATGTTTTCAGACAGCCAGTAATGTTCTGCGTGACTGTCAGTACGTTTTTCCAGGAGCAAGAATCCCTGCAGCATTCGTCTGATGCATCACGAAAGTATTTCACAAAGTTCAGTGTTCCAATATTCTACAACGAGGCAACACCAGCAAAACTAAATGTAATCTGTACTAAAACAAAACAGAGAACACAGATGAATGAGAGGCGGAAAAAAACACTCTTCCAAGTACCAGGATGACGGCTCCATATATAGACAGGTAGACATTAGCCACTTGACCACACTTAATGGTCGTGGGGCTTTTGCAACACTGAAGAACAAGACCACACAACGAATATGAAGGAGTAAGTACAAGCAAGGGGAGAACAATAACAATAAGATTTATTTAAGGAAGAATTAGGGAAGACAGAATAAATATTGCTTCCCTTATGTGGCAACGCTACAGTGCCCTCACTGGGTTTAGATTTCCTCTTTGTGAGAAAATGTGAGGATTTTTACAATGTTCTTTTATTTTAACTGGTATGGAACACCCCTATTAAGTCAATTCCCAATGCATGTCCTGGCTCTGTGACTTGGGTGCTCTGGGAAAGCTGCTGGGTTTGGAGTTGTCTGGCTTGTATTTTTGGCAGACGCCACAGTTTGTTAGTAGACTACAGGTGAGTGATGGTATTGTCATTGATTTGGGCTTCTGAAATTTTGGCTAATGTGCACTTATGCACACTTAGGATGGTTGATGGAGAAACAGGGTGAAGCTTCTATTTTTAGAGGCATGAAGATTTGTAATAACGTGAAGCCTTCAAATTCCATCCTTTCCAGGTAATGGCTCCACATAGTCCACACCACTGCTAAACACTTTTCAGAGGTGGAATAATTCCACTCTGTTGCCCATAATGCCTTTTAACTTTTATGTCACTAGCGTTCATGTGGACATGGAACGGTTGGAAAAACTTGGACTGGGTGAGGACCAGTGGATCTTGAAGATCCTGCTTGAGAGCATTCATACATAAGATATTCATGTATATTTATTTATAAAAACAAAGCAAATCTTTCCACTCAGTTCTGTTAGAACCTTTTCCAAAAGCCTCTGGAATATGACAACAGCATTGCAGAGTCCATACGGCATAGACTTGAATTGGTATAGCTGTTTAATTGTGATAAATACTGTAACTTCCTTACTCAACTCATCAATGTCCACCTGCCAGTACCCTGATTGCAGATCCAGCGTACTGAACCAGAAGGCCCCTTCTGTTCATTCAAGCATGTCAAGTATCAGTGGCATTGGGTACACATCAGTGATGGTCTTGCCATTGACTATTTGGTAGTCCATGCAGAACCTGTACGAACCATCAGGTTTGGGGACCACGGCCACAAGGGAGGACCATGGGAGAGAGAGAAGGCTCAGTGATGTTGATATTGTCTTTTAACACCTGTTCTACCTGTTCTTCAATGATTTTCTTTTTGATATTTTGATATTAAGTTTGGAATTTGATTGGCATGTCATTCCTTAGGATGATCTAGTGTCCTAGCCAAACAATTATAGGTGATGTTAGGCAAGGTTGACGTTAATCACTGTAACTCCTCCTAGTTGTCTGAATCGCATATTGGACCAACTTCTGAAGTCAGGGAAGCTAGATTTGGAAATAATTCTACTGTAAAACAGCTCATGACAACAGGGTCATTATTCAGCACCAGTCAGTCCAGTGTTGATTCATTTTAGTTCAGTAACTGTGTTAAATGGAAAGGGTGGTAGATGTATCCTCTCTCTTTGTTTTCAGGCCATAGAGGCTGGTTCTGACATCCAGGATAGCACCCATGGTACCAAGGAAATCCAAGCCTTTGGACAGGAGTAATGTATGTGTCCACCTAACAGTCTGTACCCCTGCCATGTGTAGATAATGGACTTGTGTCTGGCTTGGTAAACCTTTCCATCAGCCATAATAAATCTTTGTGGAAAAAGAGCAGTGACTGATGGAGGGTCCTCACCTAGCTGTCTCTATAGGTGCTATCAGTGTGCAACATTGCTTTTATTGCCTTTTCTTCCATCATAATGGGCACCAGGAGTAGTGTTGTGAAATCATGATGTTGGTCTATGGAGACTCTGGTCAGGTTTTTGGAACAACTACGGTCAAACGGCTTCTTGTTTGTCTTCTCTATACTTTTTTGATTCCCCACCTCTTGTGAGTAGCCTTTCGCTCTTATGCAATTCTTCTCCACCAAGGATTCAATTTTGACCAATTCTTCCACTGTGTTCACTGAACCTCTTTGGGTGTCAGCAACCCTGGTGTTGATGTTATTGAGAATGCAGCTCACCAGTTCCTCCTCTGAGATATCAGGTTTCCACTTCAATCAGAGGGCCCAGTAGTCCATAGCAAATGCTCTCAGCTGCCAGCATCCTCAACTTATCCTCTACCTTCGTCAGGTTGTCATCTGAAAAGCAGCCATGAGAGCTTTTGAAAGATCTCAGATAGAAAGTGGCCTACGCATAATACCAAGTTGTAGCTCTGACTGTTTTTAAATAGTAATTTTGGCAGCCCCTGAAATGGCATTTACCTAAGCAGTTTAAGTAAATACGCTATAGCACTCATTCAAGGATGTGCTTTTCATTGCTTAAACAGAGCAAGAACCTGAAGAGTGTTCGACTACAAGTCTGTCTGATTTTCTTCATCTGACTATCCCATTTCTCATCGCTAGGAAGCAAACAATCTATGACTGCCCTCTCAAGTTTCTCCAGGAATTCTTCATCCTTGCTAAGCCAGTGATCCATGTCAAGCCACCATCCACAACTTCTCTAAGACTGGTTTCCTAGTTAAAAGTACTGTGTATAGACTGTCCTTTTCTATTTTTGTTCAAGTTCAAGTTCAAATACTTTATTGTCATTCTAGCCTTTCAACAAGTGTCCAGCAGAACGAAATTGCGTTTCTCCGAGCCCAATGCTCAATGTGCATAATAGTGCAAACATAATAAAAAAAAAAAAAAAACATAACATACATCAGCTTGCTAACTGGAGCTGCTTTAGTGATCACGCATCAGTTGTCTCTCAAAGGTAAGGCAGCAGCAGACGTTGCTTAAGTTGCAATAGATCCCAATCCACTAACGTTACACTGAAGTTGCAAAACACCTCAATATTATCTATGATTTCCGCAATGTGGAAAACGCGGACGGAATCCAGTCATGGAATTTACTGTATGACGCGGAATGTCACAGAATTTGTCAAAGTTTGGATGAATTAATCAAAAGTAGGTCAGTACACTTAAATAGAGTCGCAATATGGACTAGTATCTGTAAATATTAAGCCGCAAAAATACTATTTAAATATGGATCCAGCATGTTCTGCGTGTCTCTGTGTATGTAAATGGCACAGACGCGCGGTGTTGTTTTCTACACATACAAAGTGTGCAACGCTCGCGGTGATTTCAGCTTCTGTCGTATCACTACATGAGGACATAAATACATCAACACCATCTACAGAACTGCTCTGACTCCCTCTGAGAGTCACTTCATGAG
>NW_015639793.1:91339-98703 GCF_001515625.1 Sinocyclocheilus rhinocerous
ATTGGAGTAAAACTATCTTCATATCATTTACATAGACCAACAGAAACAAGTTCCTCATGGCAACCCGTCAAAATATAAATTCGGGTTAGCTTAATGAAATTATCAGAAATATATTACTGTGGTGCAGTATGATGTAATACTACTCAGGGATGAAAGTTTTCCGTCGCTACGACGAATTTCCGTCAATAGGAAAAAATGAGGGGAAAAGAAACATGTAGCGCACTGTTGTTGTTCTGCCGGTGTTCTGACGATTTGTTGGTAGCATAATCTGATAGGTAGCATTATTTGTCAGAACACCAGCACACCAAAAATCCTCCTAAAGAGTTTGCCAAAAAACAAAGAGTTTAACTCATTAAAATAAAGAGTTTACTGTGGAAGTACTACACTCAACCAACACCAGGGAAGGCAGTTTTTGTCAGAGCCCTTGTTATTCTTAATTTTGACATTTAATTTTAATTTTTACACCAGACATATATATCGGTTCAAAATATCGGTTATCGGTCAACTTGATCTGTAATAATCGGTATCGGCATCGGCCTTGAAAAACACATATCGGTCGACCCCTACTATGTATTTAACAGTCCATCAACAAGTATATCTGTATATGTCAATGTGAATTGAGCAGTCTAATAGCTTGTGGAAAGAAGCTATTTCTGAACCTGGCAGTCTTGCATCGCATACGTTGATAGCGTTTGCCAGAAGGCAGAAGGGTGAACAGTCCATTAGCAGGATGGGTGGAGTCACTGATTATTTTGGAGGCTCTACTAAGGCAGCGTGTCAGATGTAATTCCTGTATAGATGGTAGAGAGATCCTGATGATTTTCTCTGCTGTTCTTACCACTCTCTGGATAGACTTCTTGTCTGCAGCCGTACAGCTACTAAACCAGACTGAGAGGCTGCTGGTCAGAATACTCTCTATTGTGCCTCTGTAAAAGGTTGTAAGGGGGGGGAAGGTTTACTCTCCTCATCAGCCTTAGGAAGTGCAAATGCTGCTGAGCCCTCTTTACCAAGGAGGTGGTATTAGTGGTCCATGACATGTCTGCAGTGATATGCACCCCCAGAAACTTGGTGCTTCTGACTGACTCCACAGTACCGCCATTAATTGTAACTGGATTATGAACTGTCTGTTTCCTCCTGAAGTCAACAGTAATCTCTTTTGTCTTGCTGACATTCAGTGACAGATTGTTGTTGTGACACCAGATGACAAGCTGGTTAACTTCCTCTCTATAGGCTGATTTGTCCTCGTTGCTAATGAGGCCCACCACTGTTGTGTCATCTGCGAATTTAATGATATGATTCGAGTCATAACTGGCACAGCAGTCATGAGTCATCAAGGTAAACAACAGTGGGTTCAAAACACAGCCCTGAGGGACCCCAGTATTCAGGATGATGGTTCCGGAGGTTTTGTTTCCAACTCGTACTTTAAGGGCCAATAAATACATCTTAAGTAGCTCAATCCCTGTCTACATTGTTTGGACATACGCAACAATCACCAGAAAACGTTTATCATCATCCTCAGATAGTTCATTGTCTGAATTCTGGTTTAGCATCTGCCATGTGAAGCTGCATAAGTTGGGAGCTCTGCAAACCGTTTTTTAAACATTTAAATACAGTGTTATTTTTGCCCCTCGTGCATTTGTAAGATTGTTCATTGTCTGAAATATACAGAGAAATAATCAGAAATGGTTTCTGCTGCAGTATTGCGTCTTGTGACAAACGGTCCTGTAGAAAAATTCACATCATGTCTATTGCTTGTAACAACCCTTTGTTAATTTCTGGCTTCAGATCAAATCACAACAACGTAGGAAACAGCGTATCCGGCATGACGCAGCTGACACAGAACAGCATACGCTGTTTACAGGGTGATGAAGAGGAGACGCATTGTTGAATAAAGATTTTTTTTTTTCTTTTGCGCACGAAAAGAATTCTCGTAGCTTCGTATAATTGTGGTTGAACCACTGATGTCACATGGATTATTTTACAGATCTCCTTGCTACGTTTCTGGACTTGGGAACATTTCAGTTGTATTGCTGTCTATGCAGGGTCAGACAGCTCTCAGATTCCATCAAAAATATCTTAATTTGTGTTCCGAAGATGAACGAAGGTCTTACAGGTTTGAAACGACATGAAGGTGAGTAATTAATGACAGAATTTTTGGGTGAACTAACCCTTTAAATACAAAAAGGCAATACATTGTTGTGTGTGCATGTATTCAAAGTTTCTCAAAAGTCCATTATACAGTATATACAAATACTTTCTGGGGACCAATAATCCCTGGAGTGTTTATCTGATGCATCAGCATTCAGTCTTCCAGTACTCCACAACAAAGCAATGGATACACGCTATTACACACCAGCTAAAGAAAACGTAATCCGTTCTCGCCAATCGACAAAAACGAAACAGAGAAGAAAAAAAATGAGTGCCGGGATGTCAGCTCTAAATGTGGACAGGTAAACATTAGTCCTTCCGTCTTTGGTCATGTAACCACAGGAAGACAGGAAGTCTCATATTTATTAGAGAATACAATTAGTTTTATGTAACCGTTTATGTAGCAACTCCGGGCACGACCAAAACCGTGACTCTTATTAATTGGCCGGTTTTAGTAGTTTTTTAACAATGGAAAAGAGAAGATTCCTCTCCATTTAAAAAAAAAAAAACAGATCATTCAAATTAAAATGTTTATCACACACAATTTTGCACCAATCATTCATCTTCGTGTGAACAGACCTTGAAATTGGTGTAACTTGCCTAATGCAAAAAAAAAATAAAAAAAAAATGTTAAGAAGTTTTATGATCCACTTACAAAAACCAATCACTCTAAACATCCACATATCATAATCTTACCTTTAAGGTCAAAGCATTTCTTTAAATCAAAATTTAAGACCAATCAACTGCAACACCTGACTCTTAATGTGGAGACACTGTATGAAAATTAAAAAAATTTATTTAAATTATTTTTATGCAAAAGAGCCCTTGATTGTACTTCTATTGTCTGTTTTTATTTGATTTTAAAGGAACCTTTGCTATTTTCCAAATTGTTAATTTTGCAACAAATGACTGACAATAATTCACTACCATTCTGAAGACCAGACCTCTATATAGTATATTTGATACAAATTGCCTGAATAATTAACACCATGATCAATCTTAATTTCATAATGATTAAAAAAACACCTTGCCTTTCATCTGCCACTTATTTTAAACATGTATAAACAAATATATTACTTTCAATTTGTCAATACTAATATTCTTCAATCCTCAAGGTAAAATTCAAGATTATGACAATTATCATATCAAATAATTCCCTTCAAAACAAGACAGAACAGATCTCGATATATACAACGTATAGAACTGAAATACATTCTAAACATCTGATGATGTCAAATTAATAGATCATGACAAAGAAAAACTCACAAGTGATGTTCTGCGAAATCTTCGACTTAGAGGTTTGTCAAATGGGGGGCTGTTTTTTGCAAACTTCTTCAGGTAACCTTCTGGCAAACGAATATCTGCTGGCAGCGAGAGACGTTTATTGATATCCTGAAAAGGAAATGGAAGGGAAGGAAATAAATAATGTGCCAAAGAGCAGTTGATTGGGGCAGCACTCTTGATGAATATATCTTAAAGGAATGCTGATGGAAGTGCACTTATACAACTTTATTGTGAGCACACATTAGCAAAAACTATGATCAAAGAAAGACAATGAAAGGCTGCTAACAAACAGTAGCCAATCCTGTGTGGAAGCTCTCGAGAGGGACAAACATCAGTAAATTCTGCTGTAAAGTCATTCATACAAAGAACAACACAAAAGAGTGTGAAAAGTGCATTCACTAAGGAATGAAGTGTTGATTGAACTGGTTAAACTAAAATGTAAAAAAACACTGGACTAAAGCTGGGCACTAACAGACAAGCTATTGATGCATAAATGTGGCCTCTCTGGTGGGGAAGGAGTGGGAGTTGGAACAAGAAGTTGAGAAATACCCGCTAGATATAGTTGGCCTCACTACACACAGAGCCACGGCTCTGGAAGCAAACGCCTGGATAGGGGTTGAACTCTCTCCATCTATGGAGTTGACCAGAGTGAGAGGTGCGAACAGGTGTGGGAATCACAAGTCTCCAACTCAACGCCATTGTTTTGGGGTTTAGCCCAATGAATGAGAGGGTTGCCTCAATATGACCCAGTGAAACAGAGGGGAAGACTTTTACTGTGTTCTGTGCTTATATCTGGCCTTCTTTAAGACCATGGGTGGGGCCCTGTAAAGGGTACCACCTTGTGAATCCATAGTATTGATGGGCAACTTCAACACTAATGTTGGTGACAAAAGACGGATCTGGAGGGCAATAACTAGAAAGAACAACTTGCCTGATCGAACCTGAGTGGTGTTTCGTTGTTGGACTTTTGTGCATGGCATTGGTCATAACAAACACCATGTTCGAACATATGGTGGTTCATAAGTGTACCTGGTACAAGACACCTTAGGCTAAAGGCTGGCAATCGAAATGGGAAACCCAAACAAATCAAGCGTGTGAACTGGGACCTTTGGCAAAAAAATCCTGTCAGAAAGTCCTTTACTTCCCACCTTGAGAGGAGCTATTCTTTTATCCCAAGGAAAGCTGGAGAAATTGAGTCAGAGTGGGTACAGTCCTCTACTGCTGAAACAGCTGTTCTGTGCTGTGGCTGGAGGGTGGTTGTTGATGCCTGTCATGGCAGCAACCCAAGAATACATCAGTGGACATGAACAATAAGGGAGGCCATTAAGCAGAAAAAGGAGACCTTTTGGGATTGATTAGCCTGTGGTTTCAGCAGGCTAGGAGGACAGCAGAAGCAAAAAATCAGGCATAGGAAGAGCTCTGAGAAGCCATACTTTTGGCTGGCCTCAAAGAGGTTCTGACAAACCATCTGATGGCTTATTCAGGGGAAGCCTGGGTTGGTCTAGACTCTAGACTGTTGTAATTCAGGACAGGAACTTGCTGACGTCACCCAGCAATATATATATTGGAGGTGGACGGAACACTGTAAAGATCTTCTGAACACAGAGGTCTTCCCCTCACAAGTAGAGGGCTAGAGGACTTGGGGGAGTCATAGCCCAGTTTCCAGAAAGAAGTCATTGAAGTAGTTAAAAGGATCAAAAGTGGCAAAGCACCGGGGTGGATGAGATTTGTTCTGAAATACTGAAGGATTTGGATATAGTCAAACTGTGCATGAGAATCAAGGAGAGGGCCTGGCAAAAGGCAGACCGGTGTGGTGGTTCTTTTATTTTAAAAAGGTGAATGGAGGGCGTTTCCGATTATCAAGGCTTCATGCTTCTCAGCCTACTTGGGAAAGCCTATGCCAGAGTGCTGCAAAGGCATTCTGTTCCAGAACAGTGGAACAGATCTTTACCCTTGTAAGGATCCTGGAAAGGGGCATGGGAGTTTGCTTATCTAGTCTACATGTTTTGCAGACTTGGAGAAGCCCTATGACCATGTTTCTCGGAGTGTCTTGAGGGAGTCACTCTATACAATCAGTGCAAGAGCTGTGTCTGTATTCTTAGCAGTATGTCCCAGTCCCAGTCCCAGTAAGTGTTGGATTCTGTCAGGGCTGCCCCTTGTCTACGATCCTGTTTGTGGTATTCATGGACAGGATCTCAAGGTGCAGCCAAGTGTCCGAGCGTGTCCAGTTTGGGGGCCTTAGGGTGGCATTGCTGCTGTTTGCAGATGATGATGTTCTGATGGTCTAAACATCCTGTCCAAATAACAGATGTTACCCTTTAAATGATATAGTAAATAATACTTTTAATATGAAAGTTCAAAATTAAACATAACCTTTTTTTTCTTATTCATAAATCACCTTTTCCCTGATCTTTTCACATATAAGAGGTCATTGTACTTTTAAAACATATTGTATGCTTCAGAACTCAAAACTTCCTTGTTAAAACAGTTATTCAAAAAAAAATATATACAACAAAAATATACAGAAATTTGACCCCCTTTGGCACTAAGGAACCATAGGTTTGCATGCTGTGAGTTCCTCCAGGGAAAATAGCAGAACACCTTGTTTGAGATATAGCATGTGCTTAACTTAACTTATAATTTGGGCACAACATTAAGTGTGTGTCTACCTGTTGGAATGTTTGTTTATTACTCACTTGAGATTGTACATGCATTACCTCATTAGAGATGCGCTGCTGAAGGTTGCGCATACGCACTCTAACAGGACTCTGAACTTCATCAGAAGAGGTTCCTGAAGCTTGATCACTTTCCCCATCTGACCACATTTTATGATGAACTACACCTGTAAACACACACACACACACACGTTTATTAACTCTGATGTCTTGAATTTTATTTTACTGCACATCATATATGTGAAAAATGTAAAAACAATAACCATGTACATATTAGGTACACAAAAGTTTAGGTATCTGGAGCATAGACAGGCAACTCCAGTCCTGTAGTGCATTTCCCAAAAGCAACTATGGTAGCAAGTTCCGTCATTACTGATAGATGTCCTGCAGAGTTTAGCTCCATCCCTAATCAAACACATCTGAAAAATGGAACCTTAGTCATCAAGATTGCTTGAAAATTGCAGACAATTGTGTTTGATTAGTGATAGAACTAAACTCTGCAGGACAGTGGCCCTCCAGAACCAAAGTTGCCCATCCCTGATCTGGAGTAAAAAGGGACATTCACACAGTGACTGAGTTGCAATGGCAAAGCAACTGGAAATCATTCATTTCTGAGAGTTGGCAACTTGAGGCAACATGAGCAACAGAGGCTGTTGGAAATATCACAAAGTTGAGTAGCTGGGTTGAACACTTTATAAGAACCTTTTAGATAGTTGTGACCTACTCAACCTAGTTTAGGACTTACTCAATGCAGAAATAGGCATAAATCAATAAAATGCAGCTAGGCCCCTGGCTCTGATGGGAGTTTTACAAAGTATGTTTTATAAAGAATTCAATGATTTTCTGTGCCCCTATATTTTCTAAATGTATACCTTGGCAAATACAGTCTGCACTTTGCAGCTGATTTTAAAGGGGTCATCGGATGCCCATTTTCCACAAGTTGATATTGAAACTTGCTAATTAGCACGTTATTAGGAAAGGCTATTTGCAAAGATTCATTAAAAAACCTTATACTCACTTCTTCTGTAAATGAAGCTGGATCACGAATGATTAGCGTGAACATAGACGCATTTATGTACATCAGGGGCGCATTCCCTTCAGAAACAAAAGTAATCCACTGCGTCTTCAGCGGCTCAGATGTCGGGAGTAAATGACGACTGCTATGTTCATTATTACATCCAACAACAGAACACCTCAATCGCTTAGGAGTCATTCTTGTCTGCATCTGCTCCGGCGGTGAAACAATGGCGGACTGAT
>NW_015639793.1:102078-112825 GCF_001515625.1 Sinocyclocheilus rhinocerous
CTGTCAATCAAACTATCGTGGGAGGGGCCTGTTTTTGTGACGTCACACAGACAGGCATCTGAGATCGGCTCGATTTGAGAAAGGGGTAACGATTTTAGTAGATTTAATAAAAACCACTGGGTGGATTTTTATCATTATAGGGTGGTTGTGTACACATACTGCCAACACACATTTCAGTTCAAACACCTTGTAAAAGTGCATGTAGTGTCTGATGACCCCTTTAAAGGAAATCATAACAGTGACTCCTGATGACATATTGAGGTTTTATGAAGCAAAACGTTTGGTCTGTGGAAGAATTGCCAGGAGCCACAAGTATTAATTTTGTGTTCCATGATATGCCTTTTTTATTCTCAAAAAACAGTAGTCTTGCATTTTAAGAATCACCAAGGACCACGGTTTCAGCTAAAAATCTTTACTGTTCTGCTGAAATGAACTGCAAATTAAAATTTTTGGGTGAACCATCTCTTTAATCTGTGCATTGTTGTATAGATATGTAATCTATATTAGAGTTTTAAAGGGTTTATGTTTTCTTAGCCCAATTTACCCCTTTATTAAGTTTGTATCCCTCATTTTAAGTGTGTATGTTTTTAATAAATTGATGGTATTAATTGCTCACATGACAGGAAACAGTAAATACTCCAGTATAAAGGAGCAGCATGGCAAACAAATGGACAGCCACTAACAGAAAAACTATGCAGGTGATCTGGATTGAGTTGTCTTTCTGTGGACTATCCAGAAACAGATTATTGGGTTGGTATTAACACTTTTATTGGATTGTATACCTTGGTGCAATCATTGGCCTTACAGCTCTCTAGTGATGCAAAGTCAGATTCATTTCCGCGAACCAGTTCTTTTCGGACAGTTCGGTTCATTGAACCAGTTCAGTAAGCCAATTCATCGGTTCCTGACGTCATCAAGAAATGATGTCACTACGCATATCTTTTCTATCAACTCAGTGCCATGTTGTATGAATGAAATATTCAAATAAAGTCATTTGTGTCAACACATATTGAAACATTCAAATAAAAAGTTATTGTGTGTGAATGCATGTAGTTGATTATTGCCTTTCATAAGTTAATGGTGTTAGTGGTCACAGTTTCATTCGCGGACCAGTACAACAACTTAGATAAGATTCCTAAAGGTTTCGCACCTACAGCACACATTACAGACACTGATGCACAAACGAGGATATGTTCTACATGTCTAAAGTATAAAGAAAGAATAAACCTGTCTTATAAACTGCTTGATTTCGCTTAACTTAAAATATGATCTGCATGCACAATAAACCATGCTAATTCAGGTTTTTCCATGTTTTAATAAAAATCCAGGGCTCTTTAATAAAACAATTCATAAGCATATCTCCAGTAGCCTATGTTTCGTTTGTTATAAAGAAACTTTTACGGATCAGGTTCGTTCAAGTCCTCGGTGATACACATGCAGGTCTTAAATTTGGGGACGGAAAGACCAGAATTGCGATATGGCTTAATGTGACGATTAAACTTCAAAAGGCCATGATTTTATAAAATAAACATGAGCACTGTATGTTTCGTAACTGTATGTAAGTCAACTGCTTTGTGTTCTGCTGTTACCGGGGAAACAGTTCTATTTTTGCTGTTCCGAAGGCGCCTCCTGCTGGCAGAGAATTAATGTGCATTTTCAATAAGCCTGTTTTATTGGAGTAGGGTATTCCTGCAATACCGGAGGCTGCAGTTTCAGGACCGCATTTCTAGGACCCTATAATTGTATTATTATTATTATTTTAATTTATTTTTTTGTATGTATTTATGTATTAGCAGTTCATACGATTTTATAGCACTTGCTATTCAATTCTGTATATTATTATTTTTAAGGAATTATGTAGTTGTTTAATTGTACACTAATTATTGCCCTGTACCCGTTGGTAACCCTCTTGAAATTGTTAATCTAATTTATTTCAATATATTCTATCTATCTATCTATATATATATGTATTCATTAGCCGCAGCGCAGTGCAGCACGTCTGATGTGTGACACACAAACACTGTTTGCTGACATCGCCTCACACACTCAAGTTCACGCCAGTTCTTACATCAAAAATAAGATGGAAAGATAAAAAAGTAATCGTTTCCATTGATCTAGTCTTTGCATCTGTTTGTTTGATGTTTGAATAAGGTCTCCTCTGTAGGAATAGAATTATAATAATTCATACTTTTGAGTTTAATGGCTGAAATGTGAAGTGTATCATTTTATAAAGCTTTTTGTTTTTGTTAAAACTTGTATCTGAACTGTAAATAATGCTTTTTACAGTCATTTTACAGTTTAATATGATACTAGAGCCCTACCCCGCTCATATGGTATTAATTTTATTTGTCTTCAAAAAGGTCTTACATTTGAGCTTAAAAATCCTGCATGTACCATACATACACTGGAGATATCATGTCTCCAATTACAAACATAAGATGAAGATAAACATCTTAGAAACACACTAGTACTTGCTGACAGATAGATAGATTGAAGATAACTCCTTGAACAGTGTGACTACCAGTGTCAACTGAGTAAAAACACCTGCATCTTGAATAGCATGAGGGTAAATTAACAGCAAATTTTAATTTTTTGGTGAACTATCCCTTTAAGAAGCTTGATGGCTTCCTCTTCCATGGCAAGGGAGATGAGGCCATCATCCACATAAAAGTTCCTTAGCACAAAATGCCTTGCCTCTGCTCCATAGTCCTTTCTCTTTCGAGGGAAGCCCCCATTAGCTCATATATGGCAGCTGCTGGAGATGGGCTGTTGCCAAAGACCTGCACTCTCCTCTGGTTCCCATCAGACGGAGTTTGATGGGAAGCCAATGAAGCTGTTAAAGTAATTTGTTGTATAGATGAAGTCCGGGTTATGATACGAGCAGCAGAATTCTGAATCAGTTGGAGCTTATGGAGAAGCTTGTGTGGTAAACCAGAGTTACAGTAGTCGATGCGAGAGGTGACAAGCGAATGAACAAGAATGGCAGTACTATGCAGGGTGAGAGATGAACAGAGGCAAGCAATATTACGAAGATGAAAGTAGCAAGACTGGGTTATACTATTAATATGGGCTTCAAATGAAAGAGTGCTGTCAAAAATGAACTCCAAGTTCCTAACCTGGCGAGAAGGAGAAATGGAGGAACCATCAATGGATAAACAAAAACTGCAGGACCTAGAAAGAATAGAGTTAGTGCCTATAAGGAGTACCTCAGTCTTACTGCCATTAAGTTTAAGAAAATTGGCAGAGAACCACATTTTTATTTCGTGAAGACAGTAAGACAGACAGGTGGAAGAATGGAGTCAGGCTTAGTTGATACATAAAGTTGTGTATCATCAGTGTAACAGTAAAATTTATTACCAAAGTTAGAAAAGATGGTAACACTTTATTTTAAGGTGTCCTTGTTACAGGTTACATGTACTTACTATTATAATAACAATTAATTATGCATAATTACATGCAAGTAACCCTAATCCTAACCCTAACCATATAGTAAGTACATGTAGTCAATTAATATTACTCAGTACTTAAACGTATAATTACACTGTAACAAGGACACCTTAAAATAAAGTGAAACCAAATCTTGTTTTATTACTATTATACAATTAATTATGCATAATTACATGCAAGTAACCCTAATCCTAACCCTAACCATATAGTAAGTACATGTAGTCAATTAATATTACTCAGTACTTAAACGTATAATTACACTGTAACAAGGACACCTTAAAATAAAGTGTAACCGAAAAGATATTACCAAGTGGGAGAAATTTGGAAATAAAAGGAAGATTTGAGATGGGAAGGAAGTTATCTAAATTCTTAGGGTCTCAAGAATTGGGGTTATAGCAGCTATTTTAAAAGATGATGGAACAATGCCGGCGCTAAGGGAGGTATGAATAATACGGGTTATAAGAGGAGAAAGAAGGAAGACCGGCTTTTACCAGATGAGTTGGTATGGGATCAGGTAAACATGTGGAAGAATTAGATTTGTAAATAAGATTTCTCATTCAGATGGCAAGGTAAAAGAAGAAAGAAAAATAAGAGGGGAATCCGTTGAAACACTGTATAATGAATTACAATATGGGTTTAGCGAGAAGGCCAACTGTTGATGGATAGCGCTTATTTTGTCACTGAAAAAAGACATAAATTCATCACATTGAGCAATGCAGAACAGATGTGCAGGAAGGCTGTCAGGTGGTTTCAGAATACGATTTACAGTGGAGAACAAAGCTTTAGTATTACTACCTCTAGACTCAATTAGATGTGAATGAAAATCATATTTGGCAGCAGAAAGAGCATCTTTATAAAGAAGAACATGCTCTTTATACAGCTCTCTATGTACCATAAGTCCAGTTCGTTTATAAAGGCGTTCCAAGCACCGTCCTCCAGTTTTTAGCTGACGGAGGTCAGGAGTAAACCAGGGAGCAGAGTGGGTGAATGATACAGTCCGAGTTTTGAAAGGTGCAAACGTGTCTTTTCTTTGCTCAAGAAACACTATGTCTATAAAGGCTTTTAATTTTGAAAGGCTATAAATGTTTTATGCGTGTTTGAAGAGGGTAGAAGAGATAGCATTTGCCGTCAAGGTGTAGCAAATATACTTTGTACGTTTTAAATATCCTGTGCATAGCGGTTCATCTTTTATATCATGAGATTTTGGCCAAATGTATTAAACAAAAAGAAAATCTGAGCTCCCATATAGCTACAATAAACTTTATGTTGATGAAAATGTAATGTGATGCACTTACTGCTTCAGATACGGCTGTTCTAATGACAGACAAAACACACATTGCCATCGTTCGTTGGTCAAAAACCTCATAACTCCATTTGAGCACGATTTTCATAAAATGTTAAGAGCAAGTGTCTGATCATATATAAAGCCAAAATACCAACTCACTATAAAAAATAAATTAATTTAAAAAAAAAAACTTTTTTCCCCTTTTCCATCTTTTTTTTTGTGGCTATATATCAGTGCTTAGTGGTGTACCAAGGGATTTTTTACTTATCAAAACTGTGCCTCAACAGAAAAAAGTTTGGGAAACACTGCACTATCACCCTGCAGCCCAAGACTGGTTGCTCACTGAAGCTAAGCAGGGTTGAGCCTGGTCAGTACCTGGATGGGAGACCTCCTGGGAAAACTGTGTTGCTGCTGGAAGAGGTGTTAGTGAGGCCAGCAGGGGGTGCTCACCCTGTGGTCTGTGTGGGTGCTAATACCCCAGTTGTAATGTGGGGTTTGGGTTTTGGTTCATGTTTTCATGTCTTTTATTTTGGAGTTTAATCATGGTCCCTGTTTGTGTCATGCTTCCCTTGCCTCATGTCTCTCTGCCTTGTGTATGTGTCATGCTCTCATTGGTTATTGTCTAGTCATGTGATTCCCTTGTCTGTGTTATGTTCGGATTGGTTGTCCTAGTCATGTGTCTTGTTTCCCATTGGATTGTTCTTGTCATGTGACCCTCATTGTCTGATATAAGTAGCCATCATGTTCCCATAGTCTTCATTGTGTATTGATGTTGTAACTCTGCTGTTGGTGAGTCCTGTCCATGCCAAGTCAAGTCTGTTCATGTCAAGTCTGTTCATGTCAAGTCTCGGATTATCGTTTGGATCACTTGTAAATAAACTGCACTTGGGTTCTCACTTCAACTCGCCTTCAGTGGATTGATTTGTTACAGAAGTATAGTGATGGGGACACAAAACTGTAAAAAGCACCGTCCTTCGGATGAGACGTTAAACCGAGGTCCTGACTCTCTGTGGTCACTAAAAATCATATGGCACTTCTGGTAAAGAGTAGAGGTCCTGGCCAAATTCCCTCCACTGGCCTTTGTCAATCATGGGCTCCTAATAATCCCCATCCACTGAATTGGCTCTCTCTCTCCTCTCCACCTGTAGCTGGTGTGTGGTGAGCGTACTGGCGCCGTTGTAATGTGGCTGCCGTCGCATCATCCAAGTGGATGCTACACACTGGTGGTGTTTGAGGAGAAACGCCCTCAAATTATAGTAAAGCGCTTTGGGTGTACAGAAATACACAATAAAGCGCTATATAAAAATGCCTCATTCATTCATTCATAGTGACTGATTGAGGACCACCAGAGTTACAGCTAACGTTAAGTTTATTTATTTATGCGCACATTTAACAATGCTGGGTAACAGGCCCACTCTGCGTTTGTCTTGTCTGGTTTTATTGCAGTGTTTTACACAGATAAAACATCTTGGCTGGACATTGTATCATCTTACAATATATTAACCAAGTTAGGTTGATGAGGTAATCTGCCTCTTCTGAAGCTAGTTGGGCTAATATTCCTAGCCAGTCTTATGTGTGTTTACATCACATAGGCTACTAAACTGATCAGATAACTGGTATTATGCGTTTTGTAAAATAAATGTAAACCCCTGTCATGTTTAGCAAATATCTACACTTTGTCCATCCTCTTTGTTGTATGATTCTGTCCATGACAGAGCCAATCTATTATTATTTAAAGTGCCCCTATTATGCCATTTTTAAGGTTCCTAATATTGTTTTAGGAGTCTCTTACAATAGGTTTACATGCATGCAAGTTCAAAAAACGCCTTTGTTTTCTCAAAACATACATTTAATATCACCTTGTTTCCCAGCGATTCTCAAATGATTCGTTCAAAGCAGTTCTAAGATTCAGTCTCTCTAAACCCCTCCTTTCCCTGAGCCTACTCTGCTCTGATTGGTCAGATGGCCCGTTCTGTTGTGATTGGTCGACCGCGTACAGCGCATGTCAGAAATGATAAGCCCATTGCCATAGTTCTGTATTTTGAACTCCCGATAAAAATGATAAATATCTATTATTTATTATACTTACAGGCTGTGATTCAGTGGAGCCAGGTGGTCCAAATAAACTAGGTACTGAGCCATCTTTCAAGAGCAAGTGTTTGTGAATCCCTCATTGAACTCATTGAATTGATTAGAGAAGCAGTCGTCAGTAAAATGACGCGAACACAAAAAAAGATTAGGGTTGTACTACTGTGAATTTAACCACTGATTCTCTGCAGCCTCATCTTTTGCAAGTGAAAATAAAACAAATTTACTTTCACAGCGTAGGACACAGCATCTTCTCGACATGATGGTAACCACACAAACAAGCTGCAGTGTTTGAGGGTGGGTCAAGCTGTTTGCGAAGGGCCAACGTACAACATAGGCGGGTATTGTGCAAATGTGTTACCCTGTAATGTGTAGCCTTCACAGAAGTGGGAATCGAATTACTGATGACTCATTTCGGCTGTTCAGAGTCTATTCTTTCTTTTGTGTGACAATAACTTTATTTATTGTGCACTTTCAACTTTGCAGATCCTTTACGTTAACATACATAAAGGATTAACGGTATCCTATTTCCAGCTTGAAATCAGGTAACGTTATCCCTTTTTAAGTTTAGGGGGCATGAAGAGCGCTAATTGATCATTTATTATCAGTTAGGTAACTACCTCAGTGAATCATAAGGACTGTTTAAATAAATCTCTGTAAAATTATTAGCTACTAGGGTATGCATTAAAATATATTTGATTGCATTTTCAGATAAATTTGTTAAAATATTTATTAAAGAAGAAGAAGACACAGAATGCTAAGGAAGATGACAGTCAGGTATTTAGTATAGCTAGGCTGGGATGTTTAAGTTGAGCTATGCCTAATGAGGCGAATATACTGTAGCGAAAATACTGTCCAATTCAATATTGTCCAAATAAGTGGAGAACTGAGCTCCACGTGTCAAACGCAGTCAGTGAAGGTGAACACACATAGGGAGCAATTCTGAGGTTGTCATCTAGTCCTAAATAGGAACCGATCTTTGGAGAAGTTGTTCATTTATTCCCAAAAGTGGGCTAAAATATTGTGGTGGTTTTTGTACGGGATGGTAAACATTGTAAACATTCCTTTTGGTGTGTCAGATTCCCAACCCTATGATATTCCGTTTTTTTGGATGACCAGATCTACATCAATCCAAGATACAAATTTTGGAAATAAGTAAATTATAAGAAGGTGGTGTTATATGCCACCATTTTGCCTAATGATGCCTAATCATGAAATGGAAAAAGAACAGTTTTGTCCAGTGTTGGATATTTACTGCTGGTTTTTATTGTTATATTTGCAAAATCATTAACACGGGGAATGTGCCCAAATTAACAAGTGTTGTCCTAAAACTGTAAGAATTCAACACACTTTGTGTCCTTTTTAACACATCCTTTCTGAGAGCATTCATGCATCTGTGTGAACAATATCCAGTGTATAAATGCTTCCTTTAAATGAGTGTGTGAATGTGTTTGTATGCATAGTTTCTGTAAAACTTTGTTCTCACCACTGTCTCGTGACAAGGGAAGCTCATCCAGTCCGGTATGTTCAGGAAGCTCTGAGAGACTCTCGTCCACACGCCGTACACTTTGCAAGCTCATGGACAGGCGCTTTTTCATTATCTTCATGCGGTCCATCAAAACTTCACTTTGCCCGCAACCTAAAGGATACTTTGGGTTCAGGTCACATATTCACATTCAATAGCTGCATCTTATAGAACATCATGCGGTGCTATTTTATGAGCATTTAAATGCAGTACTATGCAAAAAAAATCATACATGTAATGTCACACTGAGCAGCGCTAAAGAGATTTGGGATTTCTAAGCAAACACATGCTAAATCTTAGACATAAGTGTGTTTGTGAAATCAAGCAAAGTGCAAAGACCATTTGTGTTTTAGCAGAACTGTAGCTTCAAGGGACATGTTTGATTTTTTTGATGTTTGAAGTTTTGAAGTCACAATGCAATATGTTGTGGCTCTAAGATATTATTTTAAGGCCACAAGGCTTTGTCAACATAATGGCATCTTTATATCATGTCCACACAGTGTGAAGTCATGGCCTCAAGATCCTGTCAGTGTGCTGAGACAATGTGCAGATTAATGGGTCGATGTTCTAAAAAACTTCTTTAGCAACTCCCTGAGCTAGGGCTGTCAAAATTTTGTTTTCGAATTTCGAATATTCGTCGAATTTAAAATAAAAATCCACATTCGAATGCAAAAACGTTGCATACGAATTTTAGGTGTGTTACAGGTTCCAAAAAAGTTCACTGTGACCCACATCAATGTCTAGTGCCCTGTGGCACTCACACCAATAATTATGAAGTGTTTCAAGAGGCTAATAATGAGAAACACGCTGTCCACGCTGACCACCTCTCTGGACTCTCTCCAATTTGCATACCGACCCAACCGCTCTTCTGACACTACCATGTTCTTTGCCCTTCACCTGGCCTTTTCACACCTGGAGAGGGACAGTTATGTCAGAATGCTGTTCATAGACTTTAAGTTCAGCATTCAACACAATCAATCCTCAGAACCTCACAGAGAAACTGAGCTCATTCAACATCAGCACCTCCCTTTGTAACTGTATCCTGAACAACAATCTGTCTCTTGAATGTTGACAAAACAAAATAAATAATCCATTGATTTCAGGAAGTCCCACAGCATCGACCTTCCACTGCACATCAATGTGTCTCCTATAGAGACAGTCAGGTGCAACGAGGTTCTGGGTCTGCACATCACAGACAATCTAGCTTGGTCCCTCAGTACCACTTCACTGGCCAAGAAAGCACAGAAATGTCTCCACTTTTTGCAGCGGCTAAGAAGGGCAAGCCTCCTTCCATTCTGACCATGTTTTACAGAGGAACCATTGAGAGCATATTAACTTCATGCATCACTGTTTGGTTTGGCAGCTGGAATGCTTCGCAAGGCCCTGCTATGCATTGTAAGAACTGCAGAGAGAATTACTGGAACTTCTCTCCCAACCATTTCAGACATTTATCAAACGCGCTGTGTGTACAAGGCCCGCAGCATCACAAAATATCCCACCCAGCCCTCCCACAAACTCTTTGCTCTTCTCCCATCCCACAAGAAGTTCCATACCATACAGCTCATCACAAAAAGATTGTGCAACAGTTTCTTTCCACAGGCTGTCAGGCTCCTCAGTTCCCTAACACCATCCACCTTAAGGAGAAAGACTGTTGCACTGAGGCTAACTGCAATAACTACATAAGCATTTACACTACAGCCAGTACTTGGCACCACAACTCTATTTTCATCAGTATAATATGATATTTTATTAATACTTCTTACTATGTACTGTGTCAGTAAATTACTATAACAAAAATTGACACAATATTGACTGTTTTTGCTCAATTTCACTGATTAAAATGGTTCCAATCAAAGCCAAAGCAGAATTGTTGTGTGTCTCCGATAGAGATGGGTATCGTTTACATTTTATCGATACCGATACTCCTTATCGATAGCGGTACTTATCGATACTGTTATCGATACTATTTGGTGCAAAAAGATATGAGGTGAAAAGTTGTTGAAAATTTGAAAAAGTTATTTTATTACTGATGAACTTTAGCAACTGTATTAAAGTTCTTCAGTCAAGAGCAGTGAGTTATTTTTCCCATTTTATTTTATTAACATTAAAGGAATAGTTCACCCTAAAATGAAAATTGTGTCATCATTTACTCACTCTCAAGTTGTTTTAAACCTGAATGAGTTTCTTTCTTGTTATTTTGAAGAATGTGGGAAACCAAAAAGTTGCTGGTCCCCAGTGACTTTAAAAAAATTTTTTCCTACTATTAGTAGTGTCAGTGGGGATCAGCAACTGTTTGGTTTCCCACATACTTCAAAATAACTTTTTATGTGTTCAGCACAAGAATAAATAAAAATTAATACATGTTTGGTACAACATGACTGAGTAAATAATGACAGAATTTT
>NW_015639793.1:113833-114098 GCF_001515625.1 Sinocyclocheilus rhinocerous
TAATTTTGGGTGAACTATCCCTTTAATGACAAGCGGCAGCATGTTTATGTCAGGATCATGGACTGTCTGTGTCATGTTTTGTCCCTGTTTCTGTTCCCTTATTTGGTCATGTTCCTGTCCTCGTTCTGTTAATTAGTTTGATTGGTCATCCCATGCACCTGTGTTTCCCCAATCATCCCCTGTATTTAAGTCCCAGTCTGCGCAGTCTGTCTCTGTCCGGTATACTCGTTGTGTACGTGTGTTTGCTCCAGCGCCCTTTGTGGGG
>NW_015639793.1:116299-116964 GCF_001515625.1 Sinocyclocheilus rhinocerous
ATGGACTGTCTGTGTCATGTTTTGCCCCTGTTTCTGTTCCCTTATTTGGTCATGTTCCTGTCCTCGTTTTGTTAATTAGTTTGATTGGTCATCCCATGCACCTGTGTTTCCCCAATCACACCCTGTATTTAAGTCCCAGTCTGCGCAGTCTGTCTCTGTCCGGTATACTCGTTGTGTACGTGTGTTTGCTCCAGCGCCCTTTGTGTGGATTTACCCTGGGTTCTTTGGATTAAAGATTTTTGATTGCACTCCTCGTTTCCCTCGTACTCCTTCCAACAGCGTAACATGACAGAAGACCCGACCTACACAGTTACCTCAGTTTTACCATCCGTTTGTTTTCTTGTTTTTCTGTCTTTTTTTTCCGTTGTGTGCCCTTATGGATCCCCTCGTCCACCCGGAGTTCCTCCTCCTCCTGCTGGAGCCACGATCTACGAGCCAGCGCAATGCCGAGCGACTGAGCGGAGGATCGCCCCGGAAGTAGAGCCCAAGCCGTCAGACCAGGTGCGTGAGCCGGCTGCAACGCCCATCGCGAGGGAGAAAGCCATGGATGGTGAGAGCGCAGAGCGGAGCTCCACCCACTGCACCGCGGCTGAGGGTGAGCTGATAATACATCTGGGACTGCTGGACTTAGAAGGGGACCTTATTGACTGGGAAACTGAGCTGGA
>NW_015639793.1:117058-119248 GCF_001515625.1 Sinocyclocheilus rhinocerous
CTAGAGGGGGCTCCCGATCCAGAGTTTAGCCCTGAATGCCCGGAGGCTCACAAATGCCCGCCCTCACACCCGCTCCTGCCTCCTCCACTGCTGTCGTCTGGCAGCCCCTCTGCGCCCTCAGCCCATCATCAATACGGTGCGAGGGCCGCGGGTCTGCCATCCTCCAGCGTCGCCATGGCTGGAGAATCCCTCACCTCCACCTCCAGCCTCTGAGGCCCTGACTCCGCCTCGGCCCGTAGACCCAGAGGCTCCACCTCGGCTCCTAGCTCCCTCACCTCTACCGTCACCCGTCGATCCACCAGCTCCACCGGGCTCCCTCGTCCCTCCGGCTCCGCCTTGGTCGGGCGTCGACCCGCCATCGCCTCAGGACTCCGCTCCTCCGGCTGCACCTCAGCGCTCCGTCCCACCGGCTCCATTGGGCTCCTTCCTCCCGCCAGCTCCACCTTGGTCCTCAGTCGCTCCGGCTCCATCGCAGATCTCCGCCGCCAGAGACCTCGGCTCCACCTTGACCCCCCAGATCATCGGCATCCCCCTGGCTCGTTGGCTCTCCGTCTCGAGCTCCTCCGCCACCTGCTCCGCCGCCGTTGGTCGGGCCCCTGGAGTAGGCGGCCATTCATGTTTTGCCCCTGTTTCTGTTCCCTTATTTGGTCATGTTCCTGTCCTTATTTTGTTAATTAGGTTGATTAGTCATCCCATGCACCTGTGTTTCCCCAATCATCCCCTGTATTTAAGTCCCAGTCTGTCTCTGTCGGGTCTACTCATTGTGTACGTGTGTTTGCTCCAGCTGCCTTTGTGTGGATTTACCCTGTGTTCCTTGGATTAAAGACTTTTGATTGTACTCCCTCGTACTCCTTCCAACAGCGTAACGTGACAGTTTAGCACCGTCGCTTGAAGAGCTGTACGCATCTGTTTTTCTCTCAACTGTTTACTTTCACTTTAGACATAATTAACTGTGTTTATATGTAAACCTTGTGTGGTTTTTGACCGTATTAGCGCAATCAGACGATAACTAAGTAATCAGGTTTGACCGGCCTTTTAGTTTAGGGACGCTTCAGGTGTACGCTCTGAATAAGCGCATGTTAGAACAGCACGCAAACGAAACGTTTAACCGGCAAGGCTTTAAAGTACGCGGAAATAATGTAGTTTTGTGATTGCGAATAAGTCTTGTAAATGTAACTCTACCGAATCAACATTTGATGTGAATGTGTCTCGTGAGTTTCAGTTGGAGCTGGAGCCGCGAGACATAATACAGCGCATTGCTTGAGGTAGATTAGTAGATAGTATTTTGTTTGTAAATGTTTCATTATATTACTAGTGTTGCCTCCTTTGTTCACTATTACACTACTGCATATATTGCATCTGACACTGGTGTCACTTAGTTTTGTAATGTGAGCCCACACTTTCAAACGTTTCACTCTCGCCGTGATGACTGATTGCACGCAAACACACACCGCACATGCGCATGGATATCACACGCACGTTGTGCAAACGTCGGTCACATCAGTCAGTGAAGGAAAATGACAAGCAACAGCTTCTAATTTGTCGTTAACATTGAAGTATATGGAGATAAAACAACGCAAGTATCGATAACATTATCGTTTGTCCTGAAGCTTATAGGTAGTCCGGTATTGACCCGATTACGTACCGGTCCAAAAAAATACCGTTCTCGGTACCCATCCCTAGTCTCCGAGCAACACACAGTGGTGTTTCATTACTTAATAAATCCACGTTTTTGAACGAATCAAGTGAGTCGATGATTCATAACCAATTCATAAAGACTTGCCTTGTTACTTGCCTCGTTTCTAAATTAATTAGCCATTTGAACAAATCGGTTGAATGAATGATTGACTAAATGACTCACTCATTAAAACCTACTGGTGGTTTGGTTTCATGTTTAAAAGTATCATTGCATTTTTTTCTCAACATTTCTTATTTGTATGTTCAAAGATATTTAAAACAATATTATAACATTATTTATGCATTTTTGCAAAATAATTTTTCACGTAGGGCCAGGTAGGTTTGGACAGCTTTTTTCCCTTAATAAATGAAATTATTATTTAAAAACTGCATTTTGTATTTACTTGCATTATCTTTGCGTAATATTAAAATTGGTTTGATGATCTGAAACTTTTAAGTGTCACAAATATGCAAAAAATAAAAAAAACAGGAAGGGGGCAAAAACCTTTCCAC
>NW_015639793.1:120540-127880 GCF_001515625.1 Sinocyclocheilus rhinocerous
TATATATATATATATATATATAATTAATTTTTTTGCATTGAAAACAAAAAAGTAGATTTTTGTTTGTATATGCTGTCAATTATAGTTATTAGAAAGAAAATCGGAATCTGCAAAAATCTGTATTGGCAGGTCACACTTACAAAAAAAATCGGAAATCGGAATCGGCCAAAAAATAAATAAATCGGTGCATATACACTACAGGGCTGTTGAATGCTTGAATCTGTTTGGATGACAAACATTCTAAGGTGTTCAATTATTTTCAGGGAAACGCATGGCTAAAGTAGTTCCAGGCAGGTCTTGACCGCATTTTACATGTCCATATCACTTCACCAAATAACAGCTATTTCAAGAGTCCTTACAGCTTACAACAGCAAAGGAACCAAATCCAACAACGACACTAACCAAGCAAATAAATATAGTAAACAATCAGATAAAAACAACAAATTATTTCCATATTTTTGCCACAAAAATTATGTTTTATTTTGTAGGAAAGCACATACTTTCTTTCTCCCGCTCTCTCTCCCTTACAAACGCACACACATACAGTAGCGCTAACAACACGTTTCTGTGTGTGTGTGTTTCCGTGTGAGTGACTGTCAATTTTATCAGTAAAATAGTTTAGCAACTTAAAAGCTACATAACATTTCTCTCTAGTGAGGTAATAACGGCGGCGTTGTTGGAGCAGATTAACTTACAGTTTCGCTATTAGGTGAGACGCTGCTGCCTGAACACTGTTGAGAGACGCACAGACTCAGGTACAGGTCCGTCGCTAGTGGGGTGAAAGGTGGTGACGATTATAGGGGCCCTCGGCTCTAATTACAGACAAACCTGTTTCTCATTATTGGACTATAAAAGATGCACACTAACACACTCTCATTGCGAAGTCTTGTTTTGCTACTGTGAACACTACTGAGGGGTTTTTCCTTGTCTAACTTGCTTTGTTTTACCTCGTCTTTTCTTGCCTTGTTCTTGCCTTGCCTGTGTTTTTTGACTCTGGACTGTTCTCCTGGTTTTTGATCATTTGCTGCCTGCCCTGACCATTGCCTGTTTTTGTGGTTTACCCTTTTGTCTTGCCCTGGATACTGTTGTTTGCTGGTATTTGGCCCTGCCTGTTTTAACTACGCTCTATTTTAATAAAGCCTGCATTTGGAGAAACAAAGGACCATAAAACCCCTAAGAATTTTTTGGGTGGGGGCCAACACTGTCAAGCTCCGGCAGCTGGGGAGCTTGGTCCATCTCAGATTACTAGTCTTGTTATCTCAAGCCTGATACTCTCAGCACTCCCAAGTAGGGATGCAACGATTATAGATTTTGTTGGTACGATTATTGTCCGAGGAATAATCACGGTTTTACGATTATGACGATTATTATGCATTTATTCATATCCCAACATTACTAATGTATAAAATCACATGAACACTTTTTAGATATTAAAGTGTTATTTATTGCTGGCTTTTGAAACAGAAATAACACAGTAACCAACAATACAACACACAATAATAATAAACAAAAGACAAACAAAAGTCCATCTCTCCCACTGGAATTAAAAAAGGTGACCTCTGCTCTGTAAACATCCATGACAGTATTTCTCTTTTGAAAATAACAAATGGAAATAGATCACAAAAGTATTTAATGTTTTCAGTTTGTACATTCTTTACATTTCTTTTGGACCTGGGGTAGAGAATTTGGAAACATGGTGAAAAAAAAAATCTTGTTGGTTTTTACTTATGAATAATACTAAAACAGGGATAGTAAATAAAGTTAATGAAGTAGCCTATTATTAATATACGACTAATATTAACTTTCTCTGGGGGAAGTAAAGCTTCGCTGTTTGGTCTCTCTGTCACAGTTAATCTAATGCATGTAGTAGGCTCCGTGCCTCTGATAAGCACGTCATTTTAAGCTGGTGCACCGCTAGTGTAACTTTGTTTTCGTTTTGCGTAAGCTGCAACAGTTCCGTTCCGTGTAACAGAAACACTCGGTTTAGCGGAACCTTTACGATTAATTAACCGTGACGTTTTAAAGCGCGGTTAATCGCGAAACCGGTTAATCGCTGCATCCCTACTCCCAAGCCCAATGGCTGCCACACCAGAGCCTCTTCACGTAATGGCTGCCACACCAGAACCTCTCCACATCAAGGCTGCTGTCCCAGAGCCTCTTAATGTCACGCTGCTGTCCCAGAGCCTCTTCATGTCACGCTGCTGTCCCAGAGCCTCTTCATGTCACGCTGCCATCCCAGAGCCTCTTCACGTCACGGCTGTCGCTCCATAGCCTATTCATGTCGTGGCTGCCACTCCAGAGACTCGTCCCGTCATGACTGCCATTCCAGAGTCTCGTTCCATCATGTCTGCCAGCCCAGAGCCTCTCCACAAGATGGCTGCCAGCCCAGAGCCTCTTTACAAGATGGCCATTAGTCCAGAGCCTCTTCACAAGATGGCCGCCAGTTCAGAGCCTTTTCTCAAGATGGCCACCAGTCCAGAGTCTCTTCACAAGATGCCTGCCAGTCCACAGCCTCCAGCCGTCATGGATGTCACACCACAGTCTTCAGCCATCACAGATGCCACGCTTGTGTTTCCGGTCATTGTGAACATTACATTTGAAGACACTCAGTCGTTTCAAAGGCCTTTGGGGCTGATCTCCAGTTTGGCGGACCCACCGCTGGTTTTGGCCAGAGCAGCTGGCATCCCAAGGGCCTCAGCACTGGCTGTCACAGAGGCTGTTCCCCTGTCCTCAGTGCTCCCTGTAATGGCGGTAGCCATCTTGTGTGTTTGGGCTACTCACTGCTCTGTTATTCCTCTTGAGTCCGCTCCAGAGCCCACTCCAGTTCCCGTACAGTCCATGTGTCCACTCCGAAGCTCGCTCCAGGCCATGAGTCCGCTCCAGTTCCCGTTCCAGTCCATGAGTCCGCTCCAGTTCCCGTTCCAGTCCATGAGTCCACTCCAGAGCCCGCTCCAGTCCATGAGTCCACTTCAGAGCCTGCTCCAGTCCATAAATCCGCTCCAGAGCTCACTCGAGGCCCAGAGTTCAGTCCTGTGTTGGTGTCAGCCTGCGAACTCTCTGCCTGTCCTGTCATGGCCAAGGAGGCCGTCCCTGAATCCCTTGTCTGCCCTGTCACGGCAAAGAAGGCAGTCCCTGTATTCTCAGTCTGCCCTGTCATGGCCAAGGAGGCCATCTCTGAGCTCTTCGCCTGTCCTGTCACGGCCAATGATGCTGTTTCTGAACTGTCTGCCTGTCCTGTTACGATCGCAAAGGCCATTATTAATCTCTCTGTGCTCTCTATTCCAGTCCAGCCTGAGCCATCTTGGTGGTCCCCTGCACCATCAGCTCCATGGAAGTGGTCCACAGCTCCTTCCAAATCGGCGGCGTCCACTCCAGCTCCTCCCAAGCCGGCTGCGTCCACTTCAGCTCCTCTCAAGGCGGTGGTGCCCACTTCTGAACTCTCTGTCTGTCCTGTAACAACCAAGGAGGTCATCCCTGAACTCTCTGCCTGTCTAGCTATGGCCAAGGAAGCCATTCATGAACTCTGTGTTTCCTGCTCAAGAGGCTGACCCCGAACTCTCTTAAGTTCCCTGACACGGCCTCTGTGGCCAACGCTAACCTCTCTGTGCTTTGTGTTTCAGTCTTGCCTGATCAGCCGTGTTGGTCACTACTTCTGCCAGATCTGCTCTGGGGGCCTTCGGCTCCGCTGTGGTTGACATCAGAACTACCTGCTCAGTGGTTCTCGACTACGCCGTGGTGGTCTTTGGCCCCACCTGCTCTGCTGTGGTGGTCATCTGCTCTGCCATGGAGATCTCTGATCCCATTCTGCTCATCTGTGGTGGTCATCTGCTCCGCCCTGGTGGTCTCCTGCTTCATCGGCCCTGGCTTCCTGCTCTGTCCGCACCGCCCTGGCTTCCTCTGCTCCACCACCCTCCTGGACTGTGTTATTTCTGGAGTGTCTGGAAGCCGCTCCTTTATAGGGGGGTTTGAAGGAGCGGCTTCTGCTCACCACCAGAGGTCTCCATCTCCATATCCTCCCGGACTCCATTTTCCACAATCCCCACTCTAGGAACTAATTACAGACACAATTGTTTCCCATCAATGGACTATAAAAGCTGCACACTAACACACTCTCATTGCGAAGTCTTGTTTTACTACTGCAGACAAAAACTGAGCGTTTTTTCCTTTTCTATCTTGCTTTGTTTTGCCTTGTCTTTTTCTTGCCTTGTTCTTGCCTTGCCTGTGCTCCTGGTTTTTGATAATTTGCTGCTTGCCCTGACCATTGCCTGTTTTTGTGGTTTACCCCTTTGTCTTGCCCTGGGATACTGTTGTTTGCTGGTGTTTGACCCTGCCTGTTTTAACTACGCTCTATTTTAAGCCTGCATTTGGATCCTCAACTCTGTGGTAACGCTCGTCTGTAACACCAGGCTTACCCAGTACCTGAGACAAATTTGAGTGATCGGAACTTGTTTTTGAAACAATGCTATTTTCGTCTCCATGTAAACAACAAAAACACAAATTTGTGAAAAAGGTGATGTCATGTGCATACGTATTACACGTTCGTGTAGTGTTTCTTTACAAA
Source organism: Sinocyclocheilus rhinocerous (assembly GCF_001515625.1). Lineage (NCBI taxonomy): Eukaryota > Metazoa > Chordata > Actinopteri > Cypriniformes > Cyprinidae > Sinocyclocheilus > Sinocyclocheilus rhinocerous. The sequence goes on from NW_015639793.1 coordinate 125,102, forward strand.
GCAAACTTTTCAAAAATGCAAAGGAAAAACTTTACTGTTTTTGGCACATTGTTGTCATGTAAATCTACCCTTAGTGACCAGTGTCATTCTAACCTCTGCAGAATGTTCACATTGCTCTTTTACATACAATTAAAGTGAACAGTGATTAATACTGACACGCTCCAAAAATTCATCATAAATGTCACACAGGAACTGTAATTTTTCACAATAAAATTAAAATACTTTGTGGTGAAGTAAAAAATTACATTGTTAACATGTTAGGAATAAAGTGTCTTGATAGGGGTAAGGGTAGGACAACTATTATGTGCCCACAATACACACGACTGTGCGTCCATCCATCCATTTTCCAAACCGACTATCATCTGTAGGGTCATGAGAGGGCCAGAGCCTATCCCAGCATTTCAGGCCACAGGCAGATAAAAACCCTGGACAGATGGCCAGTCCACTCCAGAACATACAATCACACCTACGGACAATTTAACAGCTCCAACTCACTTATGCTGCATGTCTTTGGATTGTGGGGGAAACTGAAGCACTCAGAGGAAACATGCAGACAAGGGGAAAACATGCGAACTCCACAGAATAGTTTCCGGGCTGAGTCAGGACTCAAATCTGTCACCTTCTTGCTGTGCAACAGGCAACAGTTCTAGACCCACTGAGCCATAAGGGCCTTTCGCACCGCGGGAACCTTTTCATAGTACCAGAACTAATTGTGGAACTACCCACTTTTTGGCGTTTTTGCACCGCCGGAACTGGGTGCGATTTTAGTACCGGACTGCCTTTTTCGAGAACCAAATTAGCTCCTACTCCGGAGCAGGGTCTAACCAGCACAACTGGTACTAATCGTGACGTAAGTAGACATTGATTGGCCAAACGCGTATGAAAACGCCCTCACCCGCCATGATTTAAAACGCCGTGTAAACAAACATTGTGTTTTTTGTGAACAAACATTGTGTGACTTTCCATGTCCATTATTGTGAAACCCGCGAGACACAACAAAAACACAGCTCCGATCACAGCGTCCTCCATCCTCCTGTTGTTAATGTTGTTCTTAGTTTCTGTTGTTGAACGCCGCGCACAGATGACGACGCTGTCGACCGGCTTACGTCACTTCTTAGTACACACTGTCAGTGCGAATGCAACCCTTTAAATAGTACTGGGAAATAGTTCGCGCAAAATCGTCCCAGTACTTTAGCACTGTACATTTAGTTCTGGAACTAAAGCGGTGCGAAAGGCCCTATAGTTTTCACATTTTTCTGATGATGCACAATAAGAATATAGTGAGGGTAAGAAGCCATAAGAAGGGCAATATGTTAGGGTAACATGGAGTAAACTATATATATGACATCAAAAGTCATTTATACATTCTGCAAAAGTTTTGACGGGGCTTCTTGCCCCAGTTGTGGGGTCTTGCACATTGTTCTTGTTTTCCCCCATCTTACACTACAGTTCTCTTTTACACATCACATGTGTCATATATATCATGTGTGGTCTTCACTGACACTGTTTTGTCGTTGGCAACAAGTACACTACACTAGTGCTTCTCAAACATTTTGGATGTGTGGTGAAAACTATGGCTATGCTGGTTCACCAACAAGACTAGACTGTAAAATGCTAGTGTTGTAATGCTATGCCAGATCTAAAACATGGAATGTAAATGCTGTACTGTCCAGTAGATTTAACAAATAGTTCTGCAGGAAAACTATTTCCATATTTGTCTTAGTGCTCAGAAATCCTAAAACACAATCTGTTAGAATCAGTGTGCATGCCAGAGGTTATGACGGCGACATGAAGCAGTTTAAAGTTACTTCACTCTAAACAATGGCCAAGCTGTGTAAAGTTTGTTGTCATTGTTGTTGTTTTTTAAACAATAGCTCTGTATTCAAGTAGCCCCTCCCTACCTGGGTGATTCTATAATTGGAGATACATTTGGCATTTCATAAAGTTAAGAAAAAAAACGGTTCACTAACAGAAATTCTTTCCAGTATCTTATTGAAAACATATTCAATTTTAATAATTCAGTGCTTGCCAAACACAAGTTACTTCCTTTTTTTACTTTTAATGAAAAAACACGTCTTTATGGTATTGTTTGTCAACTCTGTTACGGACAAATTAGGCGATGTGTAGAAATAACAATAAATCCTAAAAGGAAAAATCCTTCTTGTATCATTAGACAAACAGTCCTTAAAATTTCAACATTTAAAATCTGAAATAATTTTTCACGTATACATACCTTAAAAATAAAAAAAAATACCTATGTCTTCACAGAATTGTCCACTTGGAGCAAATATTTTTCATCTGAAAATGTATTATATACAATATCCAGTAAAAAAAAAAGAGAAATGTTGTTGAAATATTATAAGGGTGCATCATAACTCAATAATGTTTATGAGATTTTAAACAACAATTGTATAGTTTTTTTGTGAAAATAGTTCATAAACAGAGTTGACCCTTTAAGTAACAGAATTGTAAAGTAACAGAATTGACAGAATTATCCGGTGGACTGTCAATTCTGTTACACTATTGTCAGCATTGTTACTCTACCTTGGTAACAGAGTTTGACGGTAACAGAATTGACTATTTTTATTTTATTTTTGCCAAAAACTCCACTTGCTACCGTAAATGCAAAGAGCACATGGCACTAATGAAATCATGATTAAAATACCTTTAAATAACTCAATTTGTGATCAGTAATACATTTTGTTTTCCTTTTGATATTTTGGTAACAGCGTTGACGTTCTTCAAAATAACTCTTGGTATAAGAACTTTTTAGATTAAA
>NW_015639793.1:127904-133692 GCF_001515625.1 Sinocyclocheilus rhinocerous
TTCTCAGAGAGAGCACACAGACTTTTCAGTGCTTCAGATCTTAACAGTGAGGGAAAGTGGCATCATTTCCTGTATCTCACGTAGTTGTAGGAGATAATTCCACTGATTTAAAGGCAAAGTATGGTACGGTAACAGAGTTGACGCTACACAAATTATTATATTGTTATTGACTGTAAAATCTTGTAATTCATAACAATAAGTAACAAATTATTAAAATAATTAAAAATATAACCATTTGAAAAAAAGCAGGAAAAAGTAATGACTTCGGACACCAAATGTACCTGCAATTATAGAATCACCCACCTGCTTACTGTCTCACTGTTTCATTACCTGTGTCCGAAACGGCTCCCTATCCCCTATATAGTGCACTATATGGGGTGTCGGCCATTTTGTAGTGCTGTCCGAATTCTGAGTGAACGAGTTAATTCCCTACATTCGTTCACTACTTTTTACCCACAATCCTCTCTGATTTTGCATGTACAACCGATGTACACTCGCTGAAGCACTATTTCCCATAATCCAATGCGGAGAGGACTGACGAGCTGGAAGAGAGAGCGGGAGCGAGCGAGTTTGAATGAGAGATCTTCATTATTTCTGCTTTCACGGTTTGGCTATTTCATGCGTTATTCAAATAAAATATATTACTTAGGCATTAACTCAGTTTAATGTTTTACTAATTTACTGAGGTGGCGTTGTTGTTAACGTACAAGAGATGATGGAGATGTGATGATAATTTGGTGGATGATTATAAAATATTCGATAATCACCTGTATGTAGCGTATTCATCCTAATGTAATATTAATGGTCGCCTGAGGGCGCTCTATGACCACTGTGAGCGTCCACTTCACACTGTCGATGTTTCTGCGACAGCTCCAGCTCTCGGCAGTTTATACGTCAGCGTCCGAATCCGCTCACTCCGTTTCGGTCACTCCTTTCTGATATAGTGCACTAAACTGCCATACACTATATAGGGAACAGTGAACGAGTGAGCGATTTCAGACACGGCTATTGTGTGTAAAAGAGCAGTGTGAACATTCATCAGAATTTCTCATATTGTGTTCTATCTAAAAAAGTAAAGTCATGTTTAGGGGGGTGAACTGTCCCTTTAAATGATGGCACGCTATAAGGACATCTCTTATACATTAACATTTTGACCCCCTGGCCCAGGCTGAAACATATGCGTCATTCTAGTCCGTCGCACATATGCTGAAATCAATGAATGCCCAACAGTGCATGACAACACGCTTCAATAACCGGTGAAATCATGCATCTTAATGCACAGGCTCAGTTAGATGCCGCAAACACAGGCAACATCAGCACAACTCTACCCTAGTCACTAACTGCACTCAAAGTTCATACCTGAACTAATATGTAAAGCATAATAAATCAGTGATCACGAGGAGAACGCCGCAGCGGGTCATACAGTAGCCTACCTGCGGCAAGACGCGACGCGTGCGTTCTCTGCTGACACAGCGCTTTCGCTTTCACTGACACCGCGCACTGCAGGAGACCGTGTCACGTTTACATCTGACTGAAGAGCAGCTGCACTGTGCCTGGGTGAGTGTTTGAAGCGCTCGAGCTGAGTCGCCGCTGAACAGATGCACGGACATTTCTCCTGTCCGGGACTCCTCGTGATCACGTGACCGCGTTGCCCTCCGTGACGGAGCTCGCGCTGATGTGCGTTACGGTAAACATCCCGTATCGGAATCACCTCTCTTCATGCACCAGCGTGCACATATGCACCTTTAAAATCTATGAGATTATTCATAATACTTCAGCATAACATTTAAAAGATTTAGAGGCTCGCTGGTCTTCGTTGTACCAATATCATGCTGATTTTTAATTGAAACATACGCTCCTGTTTCAAGCTAAGTTCCGCCTCTTTCATTGATGACGAATTTACTGTACAATAATCATTCCAAAATTATATGAACTATTAAAAATATGAAACTTAGAGCCGTAAAGTTATTTTTTGTATCAGAATTTTGTGAAAGCGCAATTCACACATATATATATATATGATTTACATTTATATTTAGGATTTGGATTTAACCGTTGCACTTAACATTTACATTTAGATTTAGAATTTAAATTTAACATTCAGATTTATTTGTATATTTAACATTTAGATTTAAATACAAGATTAAAGATAAGATAAAACATTTAGGCCTTTAACATTTTATTTTAATTTAGTATTATAGTAATAAAAAACATTGCATAAAGCTTTAGGTAAATCTTGCTAAATGTATTTGTTTTGGTAGTTAAATCTGACCAGTTTTTCTTACACATTTCATTTTACAAACGGCACCCCATATGCGCAAGCTTTATGTGTGTGGAATAGGCTATAAAGGATCATTATGGTTTACTTCTTGCCAAATTTGTACATGAAAAGAAGGACATAATTCTATTAAAGACAAATTATCGTGAAATGTTTACTTTCATAGGCGGATTGTCGGCAACAGCCATGGTTTGTGATTTGGTCTTAGTGACTTAGGAGTCCTCTTAACTACCCCTAACTTTTCGCAGATTTAGGAGCTGATTTTAGCGCTTTAGAGCACAAATTTAGGAGTCCTAAAGTTAGGACTGACACGCCCATTATATTTAAAGTGTTAGTTCACCCAAAAATGAAAATTAGCAGATAAATTACTCACCCCCGATGCATCCTAGGTGTATATGACTTTCTTCTTTCAGACGAATCCAGTCGGAGTTATATTAAAAATGGTCTTTGATCTTTCAAGCTGTTTCATGGCACATGTTGCATGCTTTAGTCCAAAAGAAGTTGATTAAAAAGCGCCCTTCCATAAAAATAAAAAGTGTCTCACACGGCTCCGGGGGGTGAACAAAGGCCTCCTGTAGCAAATCGATGCGTTTTTGTAAGAAAAATATCCATATTCAGAACGTAATAATCACTTTAATGTAGCTTGCGCTCACTGTTGTACACTGGAAGCAGTTCCGGGCGGATGAGGTCAGCGCTGCACACAACATATTGGGAATCTCTCAGGACCCACTGGTCTGTATCGTATGGATTCTCTCATATAACACCTGGAGCTCTTCGTCCAAGGTCCAGCTCATCAAAACTGTATTATTTACTGCCAGATGCTGCAGTGGATTTCTGAAAAACCGCCAGCAAAGACACAGTGGACTAAGAGTGTATTGGACATCATGCCTTAAAAACAAGCCATTTCAGTTTTACAAAACTTGGGACCCTTTTCTCTCCCACTTGGGAGACAGTTTGAGTTGGATGTTGAAGAACGGACTGTGTGGCATTACATGGACCGGAATGAGATGAACATGGATGTTACTGGGTGCCTTCAACAGTTTAATTTAGTTATATATTTTTTATTTTATGTTGCTTTCCTCTTGTATGTATGTATTTTATTACAACTATCATTGCTGTTTTTGTTTTTTTCCTGGCAATTGCGCTGCTCCTGACTGTGACAGCATTAATGTTTTACTACGACCCCTCGCAAAGACACAGTGGACTAAGAGTGTATTGGACATCATGCCTTTGGAAGCCTTGAGTTTCTTCCTTAAAAACAAGCCATTTCAGTTTTACAAAACTTGGGACCCTTGTTTCTCCCACTTGGGAGACAGTTTGAGTTGGACGTTGAAGAACGGACTGTGTGGCATTACATGGAATGAGATTAACATGGATGTTACTGGGTGCCTTCAACAGTTTAATTTAGTTATATATTTGTTATTTTATGTTGCTTTTCTCTTGTATGTATGTATTTTATTACAACTATCATTGCTGTTTTTGTTTTTTTCCTGGCAATTGCGCTGCTCCTGACTGTGACAGCATTAATGTTTTACTACGACCCCTCTGAAGACAACTGTTATTTATGGATAGTTTTTTTTTTTTCCTTGCAAAAAAAAAAAAAAAAAAGAGGACATTTGCTCAGTGGACCTTTATCAGCGCATCTCTTCAGTGTTGATGGTTCAATGGCACTAAAGGTATGTTATTGGCCAACCATGGCCTTGGAGTGAGAAGTTATATGTGTCACGCTGTGCCTACTGTGAAGGAGCGAGGAACCAGGAGATGTGGAGTATCCAGAATAATAACAGACTTTCTTTTAACCAAGGAAATCACACGTAGGACACGGGGATCGACATTCAATACCGGATGCTAGACTTAGGAAAACACAGGGCTAAAGTAATGGGACTAATCAAGGAAATTAACTGGAAACACCTGGAACAAATGATCATGATTGAACATGACGGGAAAACTGGGTCATAGACAGGGTGTGAACTACGGGGGAGCTAGGGGGATCTCGGCTCCCTTAATAAGACATGGGCTCCCCTGAAAATGTGATTTGTGAAATTTTGGGGGGTCTCAAAAAATATTGACAATGTGTTATTTTGACGTGCAATTTCAATTTTGTGTAATGTGATCATCGTGGATTATTATGTGTAAAATTGCAAAAATATCATTCATTCATGCATGACGGCGATTTAAACCTAATTAACTTCAATAAAGATAACTATACATGCTATTCTTGTCATGAGCATCAAGGTGTGGGGGCGCTGCGGTGCAAATTCCACTCATGTTTAGTACATGTTAACTCAAAGATTCGTAGAAAAAATATAAACGCTGGACTCTGTGGTCGATTCTGTGTTAAAGTAAGGCATGTTATTCGCAATTATGTGTTGTGGCTGGGCTATTTGTTGTTTCACCTATCAATTCGTGTCAATAAAGTATAATAGGGTAAAATTTTGGGGGGTCTCAAAAAATATTGACAATGTGTTATTTTGACGTGCAATTTCAATTTTGTGTAATGTGATCATCGTGGATTATTATGTGTAAAATTGCAAAAATATAATTAATTCATGCATGACGGCGATTTAAACCTAAATGTCTGTCTGCTTATTGAGTTTATTTTAATTTATTAGAGTAACTACTCACCTTAATGTTGTTCTAAAGGCTTATTACTTTTTTTCCAAAACACACACAAAAAATCTCCTGCTCGCACTTGCCAATTTAATGGCAGAGAATGGTGACTTTAGGTTTTTTTTGTAGCGGATTCATATCTGTCGTGAAATAATCCTATGCATCTCGTGGCGTATATTCCAAGCGTTCTGAAGGTATACTGTGGTGAGATACAAACCGAAATGGCAAGTTATTACATTTTATGAAAATCCTGCATTGCAGTCCTGTGTGCGAGCGCATATCCTTTTGAGATATCAATTATAATCAATTTGAATAAAACACAAGACTACATTATAAAACTATAAAAGAGTAGGCTATTTAATATCTGTTGTTCTCTGGTTGTCAGTCAGAATGACAATTCTTGCGTGAACGTTATAGGCCTATATATTACCCAAGCCAATTTATTATTCTTTCCTTTTTGTCTTAGTGTTTAAAATATTTATTTTTAAACAAATTAATTAATTACTTAATTAAACAAACAGACTTACTGGGTGAGCAGATGACAGCTGTCATATCTTACCTGCCATACCCAGCTGATGCAAAGAATAGAATTTATATCTACACAGAAGAAAGCCCTGTCTAGACTCTGCCCTGGTACGAGTTGTGTCGAGCTATTCATTAGTCTGCTTGTTTGATGAAAAAAGGTGAAATGTAGTTGCAATAAATGCGTTAAGAATCTGTACACCTGCAGCCATGGAGGACTATTATTCTGCTGCGTGGTACTGCGGAAGAACTGATGACGGCACGGTTTGATCTTCGGCTGACCAATCAGCAGAAAGGGGAGTTTAATTCCCGCCCACGTGTAGAAATTCAAGCTGTTTATTCATTTTTCTACCCCTGAACGAAAAACAAAAATTTAAG
>NW_015639793.1:133702-138479 GCF_001515625.1 Sinocyclocheilus rhinocerous
TTGATGGAAAAAGATGAAATGTATTTGCAATAAATGCGTTAAGAATCCGTACAACTGCAGCAGTGGAGGACTATTATTCTGCTGCGTGATTCTGCAGAAGAACTGATGACGGCACGGTTTGATCTTCGGCTGACCAATCAGCAGAAAGGGGAGTTTAATTCCCGCCCACGTGTAGAAATTCAAGCTGTTTATTCATTTTTCTACCCCTGAACGAAAAACAAAAATTTAAGATGAATTCTCGTTTTTCGATTTTTGGAAAAAACGGAAAAGGAGCCGTTTTCTCATTTTTCTACTTTCAATATTAAATCAAAAAATGAATGAACGAATGATACACGGATTCATTTAATTCAATCATTTCAATAATCATTCAATAACTTCATAATCATATTAAAGCATCATATTTGTTTAATTTCAGCTAAGTTCAGCTTTGATGCTGTCAATATATCGTCCATCATCAATCACTGTTTACATTAAATGAAATTAAACTAGATTTATTTCACATGAATGCTGCACATCTTCAACAGTATTGATTCAGGTTCATTATATCACTATTTGACACACTCACCGGCTTAAATCATTTTCATCACACATTACTCTGTACTCGCTTTCCTTGTGAATGAACGTGTCCTGCAGAAAGAGTGTAATTCATGTAAAGGCTAATTTACAGTCTGGAGAAGTTGACGCTGGTTGCTGAAGGTCAGAGCCAGTCTGCAGATTAGAGTTGACAGACTCCATAGAAAATCAAGAAGCTGATTTTTTCAGCTTCAGACTATGAATCCATCCAGTCGGAGGATATTACACAGGTTTGATATTTTCAGCCGATTTTAGAAAACTTGTTTTATTTGTTATGCATCTCCGAGACACACATTTCTGCATGAGTTTGTTGTGATGAGAATGACTTTACAGTCTGGTAGTGTGTGTGATCCTCAGTCGTTTAGTGTACGATAGCCAGTATTTCCTCTGTGACTGTTTATAAAGAGGGTAAAAAGTGTACGTTTTAAAATCTGCTCTGATTAGTCTTGTGTATTCCAGCCTTAAAGCACTAGAGAATAATCTTTAACCCTCTGCTTTTGTTCATTTGGGAGTCAAACTTGTGTTGTTCGCAGTCAAAAGTGACCGGACGCCATCCAATGGCGCTCATTTTTGACTGCGAACAAGACAAGTGTGACTTTTTTTTTTTACGACCATTTAGCTTTTTCCAATCAAGTCCATGATTGTTTTTGAGGTCACAGTGACTGCGATAAACGTCAGTGAGTTTTGTACCATTCAGATGAAGCAGCGATTTTTAAAATTTCAAAACATTTTTTGTTCCGAACAACCCCAGAGGGTTAAACAGACACGTGTGTAATTACTGGCCCTCTTACGTGAGGTCTCCATCAGGTCCAGGCAAGGTGGTCTCAGAGAGATCAGCCACTGTGGCGGCTTTGGGACCACCTGAAACACAAGAGAAAACCAGACACTGTATGATCCCGTTTGTTTATGATCACAAAATGCTTTCAAAGGCAAAGCCTTTACAATTTCATGAATGTCTTGATCTGACATGAACGTTACGTAGCGAGCTAAGAGAGAAACTATCAGCACAAGAGTTCACACTGAGAGCAGGGTCAGAGTTCATCTGTTTAGTGCAGGCTGGAGATTCAGCGTCTGCTGCATGTTCATGTCGGCACGCCAAGATGCACTGCACAAGTCTGATAATGATGCTGAATGACGCGGAAGTGCAGATGAGATGGGAGAAAATAACTCGTATCTGGTTCTGTTCCACACACATAATGCGTCTTCAGAGGACTTGGAATATAGTGCATGAGTCATATAAACTATATTTATGATACTTATAAAACATTTCTCCCCTGGCTCTGGTCCCCATTCATTTTGTATGGAAAAAACAGGGTGAACATTCTCAAGAGCCACCTGACTGAAAAACACTGCTTCATTCATACCTTTATGGACAGAGTTAACAGCCCAAATCAATCCACAATATACAGAAAGCATACTGAAAAACAATAGCAAATGTTTACAGACCAAGTACAGTACCAAAAACACTGCATCGTTCAGAAAATGTTTTTTTTGTGTGTGTGTTTGTTTTTTGATTGCGGATATTGGATTTAATTGCTTTTAATTGCCGTAAACAAAACCCTTGAGTATTTTGATGTGATTAACAGTGCTTATGTTCCCACAGACTTACACTGTTTATGGTGGCACTTATTTAACATTAGTTAATGTATTAACTAACATGAACAAAACATTTATTACAGTATTTATTCATCTTTGTTAATGTTAGTTTACAATTTCATGAATGTCTTGATCTGACATGAACGTTACGTAGCGAGCTAAGAGAGAAACTATCAGCACAAGAGTTCACACTGAGAGCAGGGTCAGAGTTCATCTGTTTAGTGCAGGCTGGAGATTCAGCGTCTGCTGCATGTTCATGTCGGCACGCCAAGATGCACTGCACAAGTCTGATAATGATGCTGAATGACGCGGAAGTGCAGATGAGATGGGAGAAAATAACTCGTATCTGGTTCTGTTCCACACACATAATGCGTCTTCAGAGGACTTGGAATATAGTGCATGAGTCATATAGGCTGCTTTTATGGTACTTTATGGAGCTTAGGATAAATTAAATGGCTTTTGGGACGGCAGAAATACAGGAGCACACAAAGCAGCACTGCTCATAAAGGCTACTTCATCCGGTATTACAGGCAAGATCAAATGAAAATACCACCATAAAATAAATATTTAAAGGGAAAAGGAAAATCTGCGGCGGTCAATGCTGATATTTTGGCAGCCGCCACAAATAAATCAATGTACGGGAAACACTGGATTCACCTGGAAAACTTTATTCTGTGATTATTACACCCATCGAACCTCTATGACTCTCTTTGGTCTGTGGAACACAAAAGAAGATGTTTTGAGTAAATGTCTCAGTTTAATATCACCAAAATCTAATTTCATGGTATGAGAAATGTTATTTCACGATGACAATACATATCTCGATATAGGTATTTTTATTTTATTTTAGTTATTAAAAATAGGAACAAAGAAGCACACTACAAACACAACAGAACAGACGTATAAATGAACTTAAATGTTTCAGCTACAGTAGGATTTTTAACATGTAGCAAGAAATACTACATAAATTTAAGTGTATAACTAAAACACTGCATAGTCTTCACTGTATCAATCAAATATGAACTGATTCTTATTAAAGATACAGAAGTGATTCAGTCGAGAGCAGTGAGTGATTTTCTCTGTCGTTTGTTGTTTGATTAACATTAATGACAGACTGCAGCAGGTACATTAGACTGCTGTCCCTTTAAGACCGACTGCACTGATCCTATATACTAAATACTAATCCTATTCACCCGACTGTTTACGTTTATTTAACACATGACTGACTGTGTTCACATGAATACTGCACACGACGGGCATTTTGACATAATCGTGTGCGTATTTGACCATTCAAGCGCAATAAGCCTTGAAAGAGATCTGAATTCGGATGGCATGCTGTCTGAGATAGACACTATCTGTGTGCATGTCAGCGCCGCATTGAGTTCTCTTTCACTGCTTACTGCGCTTAATAACTCTATTTAACATCTAACATGTCCCACTCTTTATTTTCTCATTCATGCATGTTTCTTTATCACATTAGATCAGGTGTATATAACTTCAGTAGTACTACGAGGATATATTTGCATAATGCGAAATAAACTATATAGCAAAACTGTAGACACTTCTTACCACGGTACAATACATACCGTGATACCGCCGCCCTATGCTCAGTGGGTTTTTTTTTGTTGTTTTTTGTCCATATAATGGAAGTCAATGGTCACCAAAATGATTTGGTAACCAACATTTTCAACATTTCTCCATTTGTGTTCCACAGAAGAAAGTCAAACGGGTTTGAAACCGCATGAGAGTGAGGAAATGATAGCACTTTCATTGTTGGGTGAAGGAACCCTTTAACTATTCACATTGCATTGTTCATTTTAAACTACTAAAGCCAGTATGAACTGGTAATCACATATGCAGTGAGGACAAATCAGAATCGTTATTCTTACTGATTAATTGAGATTAGTATTGTGTAGAGCAGTGTTTCCCAACCTTTCTTTAGTCGCGGCACCCTTTGGAAATTGTAACAAATTTGTGGCACCCTACAAAATTAATTTTGTCACAATATTTGAATTTCTAACTTCGATATGATAATTTGAAAAGTATAGATATTCGGTACAACAGGGAAGAACTGCAGAATATAATGTCATACAGATATTTTTAATATTATTAAAAAAAATGTGTCTATCAATGGTGGCAATCAGTAGACTAATTTCTAATGAAGAGACCAATTTATATGACAGATTTTAATGTAGGCTTTTATTCATATGTAAACATTGTGAGATAGCTAGTTATAATGGTAATTAAACAAAGTTTTGATTTTACAGCTGGGTAATTTGTTGCAGTAGCAAGAGATAGCTTGATTTAAAACTTTGAATTGAATAAAAAATGACAAGGAGGCTAAGCAGTTAATAATAAAATAAGAACAAATAAAGAAATTACTAATGATAGCACAAATAAAAAAAAATCACGATAGGCCTACAAATGAAATAAATAGCTTTTTAGTTTTTCAAGTAGGGTTAAGATATTTAACTTTTTTGTTTGTTTTTTTTAGTATGTGGTGTCGTTCATACCTGTGAGTTTGGAGAACGTGAGCTGAATACTCAGCAGCAGACAGCCACCATCATGTTAACACAGAAAAACACGGGCGATGCAGCGTGCCTCACAC
>NW_015639794.1:0-9615 GCF_001515625.1 Sinocyclocheilus rhinocerous
GACGAAAATGTGACTAATATTTCATAAACTAAAAAAACTGGCTAAAATGCTCATACATTTCAATGAATAAACAAAAACAGGACAAGTTTGTCTAAATATGATAACTAAAATGTACATTTGAGTAAGACTAAGACTAAATTAAAAATGGCTGCCAAAATTAATACTGCTGTACGGTTAATTAATAATAATCTTATTGACAAAATAAATAGTTTTCATTGACTAAATCTAGACTAAAATACTTCAGGTTTTCTTCGACTAAAACTAGACTAAAATACTTTAGATTTTCTTGGACTAAAACTAGACTAAAATGTTGAGAGTTTTAGTCGACTAAAACTTGACTAAATAGGATAAGGTTGACTAAATATGATAAAAACTAACAAGGACATTTTAGCCCGGGACTAAGACTAAGACTAAAATGAAAATAGCTGATGAAATTAACACAACTTTAAGACAAGTTATGTCACTCAGTGGCCATCTTTGAAACGCCTCTCGGGCATGCAAGTGCAGCTCCTATCTCTTTGAATGGGGAAACATCAAATTCTCCAAAACTGTTCGCCAAGCTTACGATTAAAGGGCACCTATTATGCCCCTTTTTACAAGATGTAATATTAATCTTATGGCTCTCCTGAATGTGCCTGTGAAGTTTCAGCTCAAAATACCATACAGATTGTTTATTAAAACGTGTTGAAAAGTATCATTTTGGGGGCGGGTCTAAAAAGTGCTGTTTCAGGGGTGTGTTCCCTTACATGAAAATGAGCTGCAACTTCCCGCCCGACTCCAGAAGGGGGCGGAGCCTTGACGTCTCTCCTTTGCGTATGGCAATAAACAGAGAGGAGAAGCAACATGAGCGAGAATGAGAGGACTCGGCTGAGAATTCAGCCGTACATGTACGAACCAGACTCAGACCCAGAACACGGAAAGACTACAGCAGAAGAAACAATAATGCGAATGAACCAGAATGTCTGCAATGGTAGATTGAATCATTTATGTACTTGTATAGTTTTTCACAGCCGCTTTGTAACGATGGATGCGACCCAGTCGATCAATTCAATGATGAATTGCAAGAGCAATTCAAAAGCATAAAGAGTCGTCTGCTCTATTATGGCTCTTGCGGTACTTTGAAGTCATACACCGATCATTCTGCGCAGCGCCGATGCATCTCGAACAAGCCCACTGAGAGCTGAGGATATGGTTATACGCGCCTGTCAGTCAATAGCAGTGGGCGGGGCCACCGCAATATGACGTCATATTAGACCAGCCAATGTGCATGCGCAGTCCTAAGCGTGCGTCTCCAGAATGCTGACTGTTTCTAACGGACTTCTAACGGCTGCTGCAGTGACGCGATGACTTTACCGAATAGTGATTGGCTCTTTTACTCAGAAGGGGGGGCTTCCTTCAATGAAGCAGCCATATTGAGCGTTGCATTTTTTTCCCCATTCAAAACTATACGAGTGACACGTCTTGGGTATTCTATAGTCTTTGATACTTCTCAGTGCAGCCTTCCTTCTTGATGAACTGTCACACTCTACTGTCACCTTGGTAACAGTCAACACTCTGCCTGACTCTACATTTATTCATTTAGCAGACACCTTTATCCAAAGTGACTTACAATTGAGGAATACATCATGCGATTCATCATAAAGAGGCAAATAAACACAGGAAGTGATTCTGATACCAAGTTTTAAACATCGCTCAGATTAGTACAAGCTACAACAGGGAGGGATTAAGAAAAGTGAAAGTGAAGGTTATTTTCATTAAATTAGTCCAAGATGGCGCCGATGCTGATGGCTGCCTCCGTGGCGTGCTCCGCAGTTGTTTTTATGTTTTTGTTGAACTTGATGCGAGCTGCAACCGGCAGCCAGTGCAGGGAGATAAAGAGAGGTGTGATGTGGACCCTTTTGGGCTCGTTGAAGATCAGACGTGCTGCTGCAATCTGAATCATTTGTAGAGGTTTGATTGTACATGATCGAAGTCCAGCCAAAAGAGCATTGCAGTAGCCCAGACTAGAAATGACAAGGGCCTGAACAAGAAGTTGTGCAGAATGCTCTATTAGGAAGGGCTTGATCTTTCTGATGTTGTGCAATGCAAATCTGCATGATCGAGCTGTCTTTGCAATGTGGTCCTTGAAGGTCAGCTGATCATCAAAGATTACACCAAGATTTTTGACTGAACTTGATTGGGTAGATGTTGATTAACCTAGCTGGATGGTGAAATCCTGTTGTAGAGTCAGAGTGGCAGGGAAGACAAGAAGCTCAGTCTTTGCCAGGTTGAGCTGTAGGTGATGTTCTTTTCAACTGTTCAAATCTGATGTTCTGGTCAACTGTAGGGGTGGGAATCTTTAGACTCTTCATGATCCGATCTACATTTTTTCCTAATTAATTCTCCTGCTGTGCAAATACATCTTTACAACTTTACATTTTAACGTAAAGTTGTTACGTTACATTTAGTTGTAACATTTACATTTAGTTTCTATGCTTTTTGTTTATAGTTGGAATCTCTGTAAGTCAGTACTGCCATCTTAAAAATAGGGGTGTGAATCTTCACTGGTTTCATGATTCAATTCAATTACGATTATCATGTCAACGATTCGATTTAACTCAATATCACGATGCGTCACATTCTCAATTTTCAATATTACTGCACATGGCTACATGTAAGACGCCTCCTGTAATGACTCTCCAAGCCACTAGGGAGTGCTGTCTGCTCCCTCATGCAATGACTCTCCCAGCCATTGGTGGGCACCTCCTGCCCTTTACTGTGAGAACTCTCCGAGCCACTAGGCGGCACCACCTGCTGTGAACTCTTTAGTTAAGACTGCTCATCATGTTAATTTGTTCCACCTGTATTTTGTCCTGCTGTGAACTCTTTAGTTAAGCCTGCTCATCAGGTTAATTTGTTCCACCTGTATTTTGTCCTATTTAAGTTTGGCAGTTTCATTGAGCTGTGTTCAGTCTTGAGCCTACCCAGTACGGATTACTTGAGTTCTAGAACAGTTAAGTTTTCCTGTTGCCATTTGGCCTACATTATGTTTTATTTTGTAAAGCTATAACTGATCTTTTGTTTGTATTTGAATACTGAGATAAAGTAAAGACTGCCTGCTTTTGAGTTATCTGAGCCTCCGAGTTTGCCTTTCCTCCTGCACATGGGTCTTCTAAGAAACTTTCTTCCCCAGTAGACCAGAGGTAGAGAACTAGCTTTCCCTGACTGGGAGACCTGGGTTCAAGACCCACCTCAGATACCTTATGTCAGTCAATGTGACACTACATTTTCATATAAATTTTATATCAAATTTATTTTGTGCAAATTTTACTTTTATTTATTTTTTATTAAGTTATATAAGCAGGCTACTTTCTAAAATAATTACTTATTTTAAAAGTAAGAGTTCTTTAAGTAGGCTATCCGAAAGTTTACAGACAATTATAGTTATGGGTTTTTCTTTTTTCCTCCTCATTATTGCTGTTTGATTATTACTGATGAGATCACAGACAGTGGCAGCTTTAACAGGCTGCATTCACACCGATTCACATTAATGCACATTTCTATTCCGATATACCAGATGTTTTGTCCTGTTCTGAAAACATAACTGACTATGTTTACATCAATTTCTTATAAAAGTATTCAGAGATGCAAGTGCATTTAACCGCAGCCGCATGCCATTTGGAATGCAGTATGTATAAGACGCACGAAACTCACGTACTGACAGAATTTCACGTGTCTGATTTGATGTCCTGAAGCTCGATCGCGGGATCTAAAGTAAAATACTAAAATAACCGCGGGTGGAAGCAATGCACACGTGTCTCACAGCGCATATTCTGTGCAATGAAGCCCACCGCGATTGTCTCACGTGCCATATGTGAGGAAAAACCATGCTCAGAATCATTGAAGAGAGAACTGTGATGCATCCGATAATAAAAAATTTTTTTCCCTCCCCTAGTCAACTGTGGTTGTGTTGTAACTGTCTCGTCTTAGTTTATTAGACAATAAGTTACATAAAAAGGGGGATTCACTTTTGCCAATAGATCGTGTTCAAAATAACTGTAAGAGTCCCAATAAGGATATGAAAACAATTAGTGTATATTGAATCACTGAATGATAACACAGTAACAATTCGCACCTTGATGAAACCCAATGCAGTATTGTGAATAACAAAGCTCAATACTTAACACAAACAAATAAACAATTAATCAAACTCAAACCCAAAATAACAAAGTGTTACCACATATAATACGGCTGGCTTATTGGAATGGGGTACCCAAGATAATGTAAGATATGCAACACAAATAAGCAAAATTAGATATTGAAGGTGTACCAAACAATTCAAAATACAGCAGGAGAAAAAGATGTAGAGATAAGTCTTTTATCGGAGTGTTGTAAAATTCCCAGTCTTGACAATGTCCCAACGGGCAATGAAGATATACTAGGGTGACCATACATGCCATTTTCCCAATATGCGTCCTGGCCAGAATTTCTATATTGCCTAAAATATCTAGGTTTTGGCTTTGTTTGCGTGTGCAGACCGATCGGTGTATGACATCAAAGTACCATACAGACGGTTATGCTTTCGAAACGCTCTCGAGGTACTTTGATGTCAAACACTGATCGGTCTGAGCCGCACTGCTTTTAAGTCGAACACACCTAATATGTACGCGTAATTGCATCGCTTTGACCGTAGATCCCACCTTCTCACACGCCATGATTGGTCCATTATGTACAATGCTTGCATGTTATTGGTCAAACTACTTTTCGATCATTACCTTCAGCAAGCATGAAAACAGGAAAACAAAGCCAAAACAAATCCTGGCCAGTGGGAAAATGGCACGTATGGTCACCCTAAGATATGCAGTCCTAAATCCTAGAACCACGAATAAATCCCACTGGCATAATCCAACACAGATAATAAGTGGGTATCAGCACACTTCTTCTTTTTCCTTTAAAGCCCCATAATAGTGTCCTCTGTGAGTTTCTCTGCAAACTTCCAAACGCTCTAGATTAACATTTTACAGGGGTACATCAAAATGTGCATTTGAATATCAGTGAAGCACTTAGATGTAAAATTCACTTAACTTCCCAAACACCATATGATTCCAGGCATGTTCCCCCACAATCAGCCAACTCCATCACCTTGCTTTTTCCCCTCTCCCTCCTCTATACTCCAGGAAAACTTAAAAGCATTTCTCTCTTTGTTGCCCTCTAGAGGACAGGATGAAAATGTTCATCCATGTAACACAGTGTTTCTCAACCCTGGTCCTGGGCGCCCCCCAACACTGCTCATTTTGTATGTCTCCCTTGTCTGACACACCCATTTCAGGTCCTGGAGTTTCTTCTAATGAGCTAATGAGTTGAATCAGGTGTGTTTGATTAGGGAGACACACAAAATGTGCAGTGTTGGGGGGCGCCCAGGACCAGGGTTGAGAGACACTAATGTAACAGGATAACTGTTACATACTCCTGTGGCTCAGTGGAAGAGCATTGCGTTAGCAGCGCAACGGTCGTGGGTTCAATTCCAAGGGAACACACATACTGATAAAAAATGTATAGCCTGAATGCACTGTAAGTCGCTTTGAATAAAAGTGTCTGCTAAATGCATAAATTTAATTTAATTTAATTCCGCCCTCACTGGAAGAGTTTACCACACCATAAAAAGGTTTTACATTTTGAACATGAAATGTGTCAACCACCAGAAGGGCATCCAAAAATGAAATTAAATAATTTACAGGACCCAACCATTTACAGACTTTAGCTGGACCCTTCCATCTAGCTGCCAGTTTTTCCATGTGACCTTCCTCTGCCTTGGACACAGGGTGAGCCCTAACCCAGACTAGATCTCCTTCTTGGAAATCCTCTTTCGGTTGTAATTCCGCTTCTGTTTGAGCTGAGCTTTTTCAACATTCTCTTTCACAGTTTCCACAAGCTCTTGTTGTCTCTCTAATAACTCAAAGGTGGGACTGTCGGGGCGAGGTGGTGTTGGTACAGCTCTTTCTAAAGGGCCCTTGAGAAAACGTCCAAGAGCAATCTCTGCTGGAGTAAATCCCGTACTTTCTTGCCAGGCTGAGTTTATGGCAAATCTGAATTCTGGCAACCACCGGTCCCAGTGTCGATGGTGATCTTTTACATAAGATTCCGTCATCGTCTTCAAAGTACGGTTGATCCGCTCTGTCAAACTGGTCTGTGGGTGGTAAGCGGTGGTAAGCTTTTGAACTAATCCCCATTGTTGACAGACTAAGGTGAGGAGACGAGATGTAAATTGAGCTCCTCGATCGGATACAAGTCAAGTCAAGTCAAGTCACCTTTATTTATATAGCGCTTTTAGGGTACCCCAGTGAGTAAAGATTTCCTCAACCAAGACTCTTGCCACTTTATGTGCTTTAGCGGTCCGCATTGGGAACATTTCAACCCATTTGGAGCAGTAATCCACCACAACGAGGAGGTATTCGTGTTGTTTGGTACTTCTGGGAAAGGGTCCCATAAGATCTACACCCAGCATATGCCCAGGCTCCACCACTGGGGTTGACTGTAACTGTCCAGACAGTTTAGTGATGGAAGGTTTGTACTGTTGGTATACTTGGCAGTCTCTACAATATTTCCAGACATCTTTCCGTATACTGGGCCAGTATGCAACTTCTAGCAGCCGCAAGAGTGTTTTCAACTGTCCGAAATGTCCACTCAAAGGACTATCATGGGCAAACTTTTAAAGTTCCTCCCGGAAACACACCGGAATGACAAACTGCCACTTCTGTCCTTGCTGCTGGCTCGGCACACTACGGAATAGATATCAGTTTTCAATAGTGTAATGTGTTTTTGAAGGGTCACAGTCAATTTGAGGTGTAACTTTGGCCATCATTTCTTTGACTTCATGGTCTTTCTGTTGCTCTTCAGCTAACCCATCCCAGTCAATCTGAAGGCTTGCATGATTATCAGACACTTTCTGAGCTCTGCATACAGCAAGCATTGCTGGAGAAGTTTCATCATCTTTACTTGACAAGGTATCAGGTACAATATTACACTGCCCCTTACGATACTTCACCTCAAAGTCAAAATTCTGGAGCCGGATGGTCCATCGTGTTAGCCGGGAGGAAGGTTTTGGATGGTTGACAACCCAAGACAAAGCTGCATGGTCTGTGATAACCTCAAAGCGTTGTCCTTCAAGGTAAGGTCGCCACTTTTCCACAGCCCAGATTACGCCGAGACACTCCTTTTCAGACACCGAGTATGCTCTTTCAGCACCATGAAGTAATCTGGACGCATATGCTACAACATGTTCCTCTCCTTCATATTCCTGGGTCAATACGGCTCCAAGACCCACTTGGCTTGCATCAGTCTGAACTCTGAATGGTCTGGAAAATTCAGGAGGACTCAACACTGGAGCTCTGGTAAGTGATTGCTTTATGTCGTCAAAGGAGTTCTGACACTCTTCAGACCAGACCCATGTGGCTTCTTTTTGTTTTAAGGCATGCAAAGGTGCGGTTCTCTCAGCGAAACCAGGGATGAATCGCTGATACCATCCAGCTAGACCCAGAAATCTCTGTACATCTTTGAGTGACTGAGGTGTTGGAAACTCCCTCACAGCTCTCACCTCTTCTGGATCTGTCTTCACACCTTCAGCTGACACCACATGCCCCAAGAATATAAGTGACCTCTGGACCAGGTTGCATTTCTTGAGGTTAAGCGTTAAACCTGCTTTCTGAAGACAGCTGAGAACTTGTGAGAGGTGTCCCAGATGTTCTTCTTCACCCTTGGAATAAACAACAATTTCGTCTATATAGACAAAACAGCACTCCCCTTTTAAGTCTTTCAACTCAATCTCCATCAACCTTTGGAAAGAGGCAGCAGAGATTTTCAGACCAAAAGGAAGATGGAGAAATTCATAAAGCCCTGAGGATGTAACGAATGCTGTCTTAGGAATACTGCCTGGCTCCATATCCAGTTGCCAGTATCCACTTTTCAGATCCAGGGTGCTGAACACTGTGGCTCCATGCAGTGATTCCAGGATCTCTAGGATTTGAGGCATTGGATAGCAGTCCAGGTAAGTCTTTGCATTGAGACTTCTGTAGTCAATACAAAATCGTGTACTTCCATCTTTCTTTGGCACCAACACTACAGAAGAGGCCCAAGGAGAAACAGATGGGCGAATAATACCTTTAGCCAGCATCTCCTTCACTTCATGATCTATAATTAGTTGTCTTTCTATTGAAACATGAAATGGCCTTCTCCTGACGGGAACTTCATTATGTGTGATGATGGAATGCTTCACAATCTTAGTATGATCGATGGTAGTAGTGCACACAGTTGGCCCCTCTCTCATGACCCCTTGCAATGAAACCTTGTACTCATTGGTGCTGTCAGCCGCTTGCACAAGTTTATGGATCAACTGGTTAGTCTCTATGGTGTCTGGAGGAAGTGGTACAGCAAGATAGAAGTTTAGGTGAGGTGGGCAAAATACTTCTTTGGTAACAAATGGATAGACTTGATCTTTTCCATCTGAAGCTGTGGGTAGGATATACTGAGATCTAAAGAAATTCAAAATCATCTCAGAAGACATAAAAAAATCCATTCCCAAAATTAGAGGAAATGTCATCGGAATCCTTCATCACATATAAGGTGACTGTGAACTTTTGTCCAAACACCTCACACTCCCAATCTGAACATCCTAATGCAGTCTGAACTTGTCCATTTGCTAGCAAAAATGTCTGTCCTCCACTAGCTTTCCACTTCTGCTTAGACTCCAACAGGATTCTTGGATCAAAGAGAAAGTACTCCAAGTGTCAAGCATGGCATGGAAATATCGGCCACGTAGAAGAACAGGTAGGGTGAGCATCCCCATCTCTTGCTTACTACAAGTAGCGACGCTTCTAGCGCAACTACATTTTACAGTAGCTTTACAGTAGCGACGCTACTTTTAAAACAGTGTAGCTTTTACAGTAGCTAACTACTTTTTCCAGCAAGTAGCTGTCAGACTCTGTTCCATGTTTTGTCTGTGTCTTGCTCCCCAGGTGTTTATGTTGATTTCTTCCCAGGTGTTTCCCATGTTTAATTTCCAATGATCCCAGGTGTGTCTTAGTCCCTCGTCATCCTGTGTTTAAAAGTCTGAGTCCTTTTTGTTAGTGTTGTCCGGTATTGTTGATGTCAACTCCCTTGTGCTACGTGTGATTCCCCGAAGGGCTCCTGTTCCCGAGTATAGCCCAGGAAAGGCTCATGATCCCGAGTTAAGCCCAGGAAGGGCTCCTGATCCCCAGTTCAGCCCAGTCCTTTTTGTTAGTGTTGTCCGGTATTGTTGATGTCAACTCCCTTGTGCTACGTGTGATTCCCTGCGATTGAAATAAACTCCTTGGTTTGTACTCCTGGTCTCCTGGTTTCCTCGTTCCGTGCTCCTCACAGTAGCAACCCGTGACAGAATACCGGACCAAAACAGAAAGTGAGCGGCAACTTTTTCCTCGCATTTGTTTTTTTCCGCCTTGTTGAAAAGTTTTTGTTTTCCCCGCGGCTATGGAAATTGCCGCTCGCTTCTCCACCCTAGCTCGCCTGGATCTCCCCTTTGTCGAGTATTCCTGGGAGTTCTGCCGGCTCGCCGCGGCTACGGCCCTCGATGACGACACCATCAACTCGCTGTTCTGGCAC
>NW_015639794.1:9786-15525 GCF_001515625.1 Sinocyclocheilus rhinocerous
AGTTAAGCCCAGGAAGGGCTCCTGATCCCCAGTTCAGCCCAGGAGGGGCTCCTGTTCCCGAGTATAGCCCAGGAAAGGCTCCTGTTCCCGAGTTAAGCCCACGGAGGGCTCCTGTTCCCGAGTTAAGCCCAGGGAGGGCTCCTGTTTCCCCGTATAGCCCACGGAGGGCTCTTGATCCCGAGTTAAGCCCAGGGAGGGCTCCAGTTTCCCCATTCAGCACAGGGAGGGCTCCAGTTTCCCAGTTAAGCCCAGGGAGGGCTCCAGGCCCCGAGTACAGCCCCGTAAATTTCTCCAAGTATTTTTTGGGGGGGGTAGTAAGGCTCCAGCCGTAGAGGCCGAGGCGGGGGCTATGGCCGCGGCCTCGGATGCTGCTTTACCATGGCCTCCTAAACTACCTGCTCCGCCCTGGCCTCATGAGTCCCCTCCTCCGCCATGGCCTGCCGATGCTCCTGATCCGCCAAGGCCTCCTGAGTCCCCTGCTCCGCCATGGCCTCCCGAGTTCCCTGCTCCGCCATGGCCTCCCGAGTCCCCCTGCTCCGCCATGGCCTCCCGCGTCCCCCTGCTCCGCCATGGCCTCCCGAGTCCCCCTGCTCCGCCATGGCGCTCCGAAGGGGTACTGCCCGTGTCTGTCCTGAGGGACCTCCAGAGCGCCCGCCCACCCCCCTCCTCATTGGATGTTATATGGCGTGAGGACACGCCTTCCAGAGGGGGGCGTTATGTCAGACTCTGTTCCATGTTTTGTCTGTGTCTTGCTCCCCAGGTGTTTATGTTGATTTCTTCCCAGGTGTTTCCCATGTTTAATTTCCAATGATCCCAGGTGTGTCTTAGTCCCTCGTCATCCTTGTTTAAAAGTCTGAGTCCTTTTTGTTAGTGTTGTCCGGTATTGTTGATGTCAACTCCCTTGTGCTATGTGTGATTCCCCGCGAAATAAATTGAAATAAACTCCTTGGTTTGTACTCCTGGTCTCCTGGTTTCCTCGTTCCGTGCTCCTCACAGTAGCAACCCGTGACAGTAGCGGTGTAGCGCGACCAAAAGCTACATTCTGTTTTGCATTCTGACGAGTCACGAGCCTGTAATGCACTGAAGCAGCGCAGCGTCTTCTGACTAGATCACAAACTAAATTTGTTCATTACCGCCATCTGTTGTAATATCACGCATCTTGTGGCTTTACAGTCTGTCCACCAACAAAACATCGTCTTGGTTTTGGTTTTTGCAAAGGATGTACAAAGGATATTTCACATGAATCAACTGTAATTTACGCAAAACAAAGATTAAAATGCGGTCTACGTCGAAGACTTAAAGCACATACAGGAGGTGAATAATAGCCTTTTTAAACTGATTAATTACTCCTCTTTATTGCACTCTAGATCAAATGTCTATTTTTACAATGATGAACGGTCATAATATAATCTGTCCCCCCACAGTTTTGTAATGAACACTAATCGAACAGAAAATAAAATCGCGATATAGTAGTGTGCTTATCAGTTGGCAAAGGATGGTTGCGGCGGCATTCACTCAAAGTGCAGTGTTCACGCGAGCAGCTGATGATTGACGTCTCAGAAAGGCTCCATTCACAGTCAGTAAATACCGCATGTGCTGTGAGTTTAACCTGCTTATTTTATGATTCCTCTGTATCCAGTTTAATTTGCATATATTTTGTTTTTGAATTGATGTTACTTTTGTAGCAATTTTGCACTTTGACAGTCAGTTTAAGATAATATAACTATATAACTATATAGTATTTAATTATTGTGTATATCGGATAGTTTACAAAATCAAACAATTGGGACACTTTTTATCATTGAAATGGCTTGGAAAATTGTCCCAATCAACCTGAATTCACCCTACTCTTTGAAATCTTGATTGCGTTACAGTATGTTGTTTTAAACCCCAAATGTTTTACTTATAACTTCATTATATTTTACTTATAACTTCATTATAATTCTTCATTAATAATTATTTAGTTATTAGTAATGTTGATTGTAAAAAAAAAAGTAATAATAAAAAAATTCAAAGCAGTTTCAATGTAGCTAGCTACTTTTTGATAGTAGCTTGTAGTGTAGCTAGCTACTTCTTCAGAAGGGTAGCTTGAATGTAGCTTAACTACTTTAATTTACAAGTAGCTTGTAGCTGGTCAAGCTACAGTTTCAGAGTAGCTTCCCCAACACTGAACACTGCAGTCCACAAACCGTCACCATCAAATTTAACTGAACTTGAGCAGTTCTGCAAAGAAGAGTGGGCAAATATTGTAAATATTGTAATAAAGTCTAGATGTGCAAAGTTAGTAGAGACATATCCCAACAGACTTAAGGCTGTAATTAAAGCAAAAAGTGGTTCAAGTCAAGTCAAGTCAAGTCACCTTTATTTATATAGCACTTTTAACAATACAGTGGTTGCGGCGGCATTCACTCAAAGTGCAGTGTTCACGCGAGCAGCTGATGATTGACGTCTCAGAAAGGCTCCATTCACAGTCAGTAAATACCGCATGTGCTGTGAGTTTAACCTGCTTATTTTATGATTCCTCTGTATCCAGTTTAATTTGCATATATTTTGTTTTTGAATTG
The DNA here is from genome assembly GCF_001515625.1 of Sinocyclocheilus rhinocerous. NCBI lineage: Eukaryota > Metazoa > Chordata > Actinopteri > Cypriniformes > Cyprinidae > Sinocyclocheilus > Sinocyclocheilus rhinocerous. Next base: position 12,351 of record NW_015639794.1, read on the forward strand.
ATGTTACTTTTGTAGCAATTTTGCACTTTGACAGTCAGTTTAAGATAATATAACTATATAACTATATAGTATTTAATTATTGTGTATGTTGGCAAAGGATGGTTGCGGCGGCATTCACTCAAAGTGCAGTGTTCACGCGAGCAGCTGATGATTGACGTCTCAGAAAGGCTCCATTCACAGTCAGTAAATACCGCATGTGCTGTGAGTTTAACCTGCTTATTTTATGATTCCTCTGTATCCAGTTTAATTTACATATATTTTGTTTTTGAATTGATGTTACTTTTGTAGCAATTTTGCACTTTGACAGTCAGTTTAAGATAATATAACTATATAACTATATAGTATTTAATTATTGTGTATATCGGATAGTTTACAAAATCAAACAATTGGGACACTTTTTATCATTGAAATGGCTTGGAAAATTGTCCCAATCAACCTGAATTCACCCTACTCTTTGAAATCTTGATTGCGTTACAGTATGTTGTTTTAAACCCCAAATGTTTTACTTATAACTTCATTATATTTTACTTATAACTTCATTATAATTCTTCATTAATAATTATTTAGTTATTAGTAATGTTGATTGTAAAAAAAAAAGTAATAATAAAAAAATTCAAAGCAGTTTCAATGTAGCTAGCTACTTTTTGATAGTAGCTTGTAGTGTAGCTAGCTACTTCTTCAGAAGGGTAGCTTGAATGTAGCTTAACTACTTTAATTTACAAGTAGCTTGTAGCTGGTCAAGCTACAGTTTCAGAGTAGCTTCCCCAACACTTAAAGGGGGATGATTCTTTTCTATACCCACTGTATATATTGAAAGTTTTTTTTTCAAATTGTCTAAAAAATTCACACTGCCACAACAAACTTCAACATAGTACACAAATTTTTAAAAAGAAATTTACATTTCTGTTGACGTCCTACATTATGTCAGCCATACATACTGAATATATACAATAATATCTGCCAGGATAGGGGTGTCAAACTCAATTCCTGGAGGGCTGGAGCCCTGCAGAGTTTTGTTTCAACCCTGCTCCAACACACATACCATGTAGTTTTCAAATAAGCCAGAAGGACTTGATTGGTTGGATTGTGTGTTTTTAATTAGGGTTGAATCTAAACTCTGCAGGGCTCCGGCCCACCAGGAATTGAGTTTGACACCCCTGTGCTAGGACTTCAAATATCTGACTAACTGATATTAATGCATTGCAGGCAGACGAAGGCAACAACACGTTCGTGCTGAACCTGGAAACTGTTGAAGCAGAAGAGTCCTCCATTTCCCCAAGGACGTCCACTCTATCATCGCACCCAGAGATTCCTTCACCTGCAGCAGCTGTGCATTCATCACCCACACTCTCCTCCAGGGCCGTGCACAGGGGGGTGGCCCGGTGGCAAGAGCCACTGCCCCTTTGCCCTCATCGGCTGAGGTGCCTCTCTCACCAATCCCCCACCCCCACCCCAGTTTAAAGCGCTCTGTTACCGCTCCGCTAAAGATCCGCTGATTCCGCTAATCCGCTCCGTATTTTCCCACCCGCTCCACAGCATCACTCACAATCGGTGTGCCGCTATCTGGAGTGGAGACCACAGTTCCCGAAGGTCGTTCATTAACAGGTAGATGCATTACAATCCACATTACAGTCAGTGGATGATTCGCTGAATTAATAATTTGATAGTTTGTTTTTGTATTTCTGTCGGTAAAGTGATTAAAAGTGATTACAACAAAATATCCACGTTCTTAGAATTAGAATGTCTGATCAAATTATTATACCCGATCAGATCTAACATAAATAACAAAATTCACTGTTGTTGGCACACTTTGTAGACAAAAAAAAATGCCTTCACAAAAAAGAAGACAGAGACGGAGAGAGAGAAAGAGCGAAGGGAGGCTGCTAAAGGCAGTTCAACATTGCAAACATGAATTCAAAGATCCAGCAAGCCAGCAGGTAAATCATCATATAGAATATTTAGCAGTTTGTCACACTTCTTGTAATTCTTGTAATTAAGTATATTTCCCATTATAATCACTTGTCTTGATACTAGTAATCTATAACACAACATATTTTATTAAAACCATATTAATAGTAGGCCTATAAATAGTTTAAAAATAATATAAATGTTCTAAATGAGTTGTTTATTTGTATATAATATAGATTAATGCTGTAAAATATTAAAATAAATGTCTAATACTTATAGGGGAGAGTGGGGTAAGATTGGCCATTTTTTACTTATGTGGTCCTCAAGAGAAAATGACACAGAAATACAAAGAACGTATCTATCCTATCCTAATGAAAGTATTCCTATCATTTTAAATGATCAGAATGTATCTATGACAAAGGGTTCTAAAAATATGGCTTCTTATAAAAAAAGTGTTCCCATGGCTCAGTTTGCCCCGGGTTAGGGGTAATATTTAATTGTTTGCATTTCTGAAACAATATGTTGAACAGTAAAGTTGTAGCCTTCCTAAAAACAAACTAAACAGAGAGTTTGTTGGCCATTAGGTACTAATGCTGTAAAATATTAAAATAAATGTCTAATACTTATAGGGGAGAGTGGGCTAAGATGTGGTCCTCAAGGGAAAATGACGCAGAAATACAAAGAAAGGATCTATCCTATCCGAATGAAAGTATTCCTATCATTTTAAATGATCAGAATGTATCTATGACAAAGGGTTCTAAAAATATGGCTTATAAAAAATAGGGTTCTCATGGCTCAGTTTGCCCCGGGTTAGGAGTAAGTTGACCCGAGTCGAGTCAGTGGGTAAGATGCACCATCTGGGTGTAAAATGACCATCTGGCCAAATCTGTGAAATAAATAACAATTTAAAAACTAATTTAATAATTTCCTTTTACAAACAGTCATATTTATTTTCATAAAGTTGAAATTCATGAAGTTTAAATTTCAGTATTTAATTGTTTGCATTTCTGAAACTATGTTGAACGCCAAAGTTGTAGCCTTCCTAAAAACAGACTAAACAGAGAGTTTGTTGGCCATTAGTGACTACAGGTGGAAAGATATATCTGATTATAATGAAAGCGCTATATAAATAAAGGTGACTTGACTTGACTTGACTTATGCTAAAATTTTACTTTGACAAGCCAAAAACAGTTTTAAAGTAAATGGGTACCTTCCATTCCCCCCATGTGTTTCTCCTTTTCACAGTCTGGCAGAAATGATGGGTGGT
>NW_015639794.1:15535-16232 GCF_001515625.1 Sinocyclocheilus rhinocerous
ACAGGGGGTGGGTCAACTTACCCCACTCTCCCCTACTTCCATTGAAGATGAGGCAGAAGCAGGCTCAGAGAGTGAGGAAGAGCCCATTCTTATAAAACAAAATACATCTACGATAAAGTCTGAAATTATTACAGAGTGTGCTGTCTTCTCTTTTAATTGTATATTTGTAACAACTGGATCATTTGTATTAACAAGCACCCACCCCCCTAGTGCCCCTTTTTTGGTTTGGGCCACTGCCCCTCAAAATGTCTGTGCACGGCCCTGCTCTCCTCATCATCCACAAGTGAGTTTTTTTCACCGTCCAGATCTCAGAAAAGGAAAAGACCTACACATACAACACCCGTTGAAGATGCTATCCTACAGCCGCTTCATCAGATTGACAAAGACAAGGATGAGGACCATGCCTGTGATGATGGTGACGGCCATGCTGGCAAAGCTTCCAGCCCGTGACCGCATGGAAGCAAATTTTTAAATACACCAGCTGCTTTATCACAGACAGAAGCAGGCATTTCAGTTAAACAGCAGTCAGTAATTTGTATATTTGTCGATTTGTATATTCAGTCAATTGTATATAATTTGTATATTCAGTCGATTTGTATATTTTTTATTCCTTATTTTACTTGTTCTATTTTTTTTTTTTTTTTTTTTTTTTTTTTTTTTTTTTTTTTTTTTTTTTTTTTTTTTCTTTTCTTTTTTT
>NW_015639794.1:16515-22529 GCF_001515625.1 Sinocyclocheilus rhinocerous
CTGTCATTCTGTTACACTGTGGAAGCTTCTGTCACGAAAACAAATTCCTCGTATGTGTAAACATACCTGGCAATAAAGCTCATTCTGATTCTGATTCTGAGTAATCTGACAGTTATTCCATTTCTTGTTGTTTGGTGTTTTTTATACTGTTGTGTCAAATAAATCTTTAAAGATTTTCTGTGTTTCATATCTTTTTGTCTCAGGTTTTCAAAGAACAATAATTAGAAGTACCTAATCATAAACATTTTTTTATTTACAAAGTCAATACACATTTCACAAGCAACGTACTTATTGAAATGCAAATACCAAAACACAAACTGTGCCCTCCACTTATATTGACACCTGGTAAGCTCAGTCACTGGTGGTGGAGGAGGTCTTTAAAACTTGTGAACTGTCCTTTTTTTATATATTCTGGAGACCCCTCCTAACTATGTTGTCTTGCCTTGGCATGAGTCCTGCTGGTGTTTGGAAAAACGTCATCAGATTGTGCCTTGTGTTGAGTGCAACCCGTGATGCTCTTCCGGCAGACAGCTGATTTACCTCAAGAAGATTGGTGTTGCCTGCCACATGCCGCCTCCACTTCCCTGGCTGGATGTCTCCATTTGCGGTGGGGCTATCTGGCAAGATGGATGGTATGTATCTGATGTTCCCTGGATTAGCTGCATCAGTGTGGGTTAGGTAGTTGTGTAAAGCCACACAGGCTTTCACAATGTGTACTACATTGTCTGGGCTGCAGTCAATTGGTCGGCCAAAAATCCTCCACCGGGATGCCATGATGCCGAAGGTGTTCTCTATGATATTTCGGGGCCGGGAATGTTGGTAGTTGTACACTTGCTGAGCTGTCGTGAGGTTGGAGCCAGTGGGATAAAGTGAGAGGGAAATATAAACACTGTGAACACATAGTGGTCTCCTGCATGCTACACAAGCATAACATAACAGATAATGAAATGTAACGTAACAAATTATAAATGGAAAGCTGTAAAATACAATAAAATATACCTATATACAGTTATTTACATATATGCATAGGCTACACTTAAACACTGTAACGTTTTCCCACACTCGTTGTTTAGGTTTCAGGGTTTTTTTCTGGGGTGCCAGACAGGATTTCTGTCATTAGTTTAAGTTGCAAGGAAAGGAAACGTACAAAGATCTTGTGTAGTCAAATTTGTCTTACACAAAACCCATAACTTAATGAGATAAGGATTTTGCACCAGCAATCAATGCAATAATACCAATAATAATCACTCTCACATAGAAAACACAACTCATTCAACACAACAGGACACATATAATTGCATTCAAATAGATATATTCAGAAGTGAGCAAATTCAAGTGTCTGATAAAGTCTTTTGATTAGCGAGGACAAAAACAAACAAACAAACACCAAAATCAGTTCAAAATTGTCCAGCCAAAAAATAGGCTACAAAGAGAAGGGAAAAAATAGTCCAGTAAAAAAAAACAAGCAATAGTTCAAACAGTAAGCAATCCACAGCAAATAGTTCAAATAGTCAAAATATTAGAAGAGAAGAAAAAAAATGAAATCCCCTATCAAAAACAGTCACCAGTCAAGTCAAACAGTCATCCGTATGAATTGTACTCACGACTCCTTTTTTAATAGTCTGGTACACATTTCCCGGGACTTCTTAGGCGCTGGTATATACAAGGCTGGAGGCTCCCACTCCGTTAATCCAGTTCAGGTTTTGGAACTACTCACTCGCATTGTTTTCCCTGCAGCGTCTCAACGACTGTCTGCTTGTCACATAATGTCGAAGATACTTTCCTTTGCATAATTCGGGAAGAGCGATCACAGTAAAAATGCCGACGATAAGCACACTTTTGCTGCAGATAAAACAATAAATTGCCCGGAAGTCTTCAAGAGGAGCTCCACAAGGTATACTCAATGCCTCCCGGCTGCTGCCGCCATCTTGCCGTGAGTGATGCACGTCAGCCAGATAAAGGTAAAAAGGGCTGGACTAAAGAGGTCATCATCTTAATTCGTTCATTATAAAAATGACTGTAGATCCAATAAATATTGACATTTTTGATATTTGTAGATAATGATCACAGAGTAATTTCACATATAAATGATGACTGATAAATGCAAGACGGATGAACAATTCATTGCAATTTAGTTATTTCATTTTGACATCGTCACACTCCCCCCCTCCTTAAGAAAAGCCGGCCATTAGGGGAAAGGCGTCAAATCAAAGTCTTCAAATGTTTTTCTCAGTAAATCCAAAAAACTCTTCCTCATCACTGTCCTCATTAAAAATGTCTAATAATCGACGTTGTTGTTGTGCCTCAAGTTCCTTTGCAGAGGGAAAGCAGGGTTTTAGCCTGGAAACATGTACCACTCTTAAGTCTTCTCCAGTGTCCTCCAGGACGATTTCATAGTTCAAAGGTCACAACCTTTGGACTATCCTGTAAGGCCCTTGACATTTTGGAGCAATTTTTGCAGAAAAAACTTCTGTGCCTTGGAATAAGGGTGAGTGCGCATCCAGACTCTGTCCATCTCCTCAAACGCAACTTCTCTCCAATGTTTGACATAGTTGCGTTTTTGACGTTTACGAGCTTTATGTAGTCTCTTCTCAACGTACTCTTTCATTTGATTTAATTCTGTCAATTTGTCATAGCAGGACTCATCAGGAGAAACATCTCGTGGTTGTAATAGCATATCTAGGGGTCCTCTGAGTGAGCGATTGAGGTTTAACTCTGCTGGTGTTACTCCTGTGGACTCATGGACGGCAGAATTAAGAGCAAACCTGAACTCTGGTAGGAACTTGTCCCAATGTTTATGATTGTCACTGACGTACGAGGCCACCATTGTTTTGAGTGTACGGTTAATCCTTTCAGTAAGGTTTGTCTGCAGATGGTATGCAGTTGTCATTTTGTGTACAATATTCCAATTCTTACAGAGTTCCTGGAACACAGAGGAGACAAACTGTGATCCTCGATCAGACAAGATGTAATCCGGGACCCCCCATCGTGTAAGAATTTCTCTGATGAGTATCTGTGAGACAGTCTCAGATGTGGCTTTACGCAGGCTGAAAAGCTCCACCCATCTAGAATAATAGTCCACAAAAACTATCAGGAAAACATTCCCAGATGAGCTCCTGGGAAATGGACCCATCAAATCCACTTCCAGCATCTCCCGTGGTTGCTGTACAATGGTTTGCTGCAGGGTGCCAGGGAGTCGACGACATTCAGGGTTGTAACGCTGACAAATGTGACAGTTTTGTACAAACTCTTTGACATCTTGGTTCAAGTTAGGCCAATACACCAAAACTTGCAATCTTTTGAAAGTTTTGAATCTGCCAAGATGACCAGCGAGAGGGTCTTTGTGAAGAGACTGGAGTACTTGAGATCAGAGAGCTTTTGGTATGTATACTTGGTACACAATATTGTGTGGAAACTGGACAACTCTGTAGACTTTGTCCTCTAATATGAAAAATGTTTACAGAAGAATTAACAGGGATTTCTCCTGATTCTACCATTTGTTCGTACAGATGGTGAATGTCTGGATCCGTCTGCTGTGCTTTCCAGATGTCATAATCGGGGATTTGCAGATCTTCCGTTGTCTCTGATTTCCCTTTTGACTTCATAGATAGAGCGGTGGAGCAAGTCAGGAGGCCCTGTTCATTAATGTCCACAGGGGCTCGGTTACAAAGCATCAGGAACCGTATTATACTTCCCCTTCCTGTACTCCACAGTGAAGTAGAATTCCTGGAGTCGGAGTGCCCACCGAATTAGACGAGTGTTAGGTTTCTGGGTTTTAAAAACCCACATCAAGGAAGAGTAATCAGTGATGACGGTGAAGAATTTTCCTTCTAAGTAGTACCTCCATTTTTTGAGGGCCCACACAACTGCCAAACATTCTTGCTCAGTGGTCATGTAATTCCTTTTCTGCCAGATTCAAGGTACGACTGGCAAATGCCAATACCTCCTCGGTGCCCAGTCCTGTTTGCTGCACCAGGACAGCTCCTAAGCCAACCCCACTTGCATCAGTGTAGACGATGAATGGCAGATTTAAATTAGGATTTCCCAACACAGATGAAGACACAAGGAGCCATTTCAGAGCTTGAAAGGAAGCTTGACATTGTGAAGTCCAAAGGAACATAGCACCTTTTCTCTTTAAGGCATTAAGAGGTTCAGCCACTTGAGAAAAGTGTGGAACAAACCTATGATACCAACCAGCCATTCCCAAAAATCTCTGGACTTCCTTTATGTTCTTTGGCACAGGAAATTCTTGAACTGCTCTGTTTTTTTCTGGATCTGCCTTGATTCCTGTAGCTGTCACAATGTGGCCGAGAAACTTCAGAGAGGTACAAAAGAAATGTGTTTTCTTCATATTAACAGTCAGGTGGGCCTCTTTCAATTTATCCAAAACAGCCTGGATGTCCTGGAAGTGCTGTTCCATTGATGGAGAGTAGATAATTATATCATCTAAATAGACGAAACAGTTCTTTCCCAGTAACTCTCCCAGGATAGGATTTTTGAGGCCAAAAGCCATTACCTTAAAATGGAATAGCCCCTGCCTGCATATGAAGGCAGTTTTATCCTGACTGTCCTCTTCTATTTGATCCTGCCAATATCCACTGTTCAGGTCAAGGGTGGAAAAAACGACAGCACCACTCAAGGACTCAAGAATTTCTTGGATTGTAGGAAGCGGATAGGCATCTGACTGAGTTACCTAATTTACCTTCCGATAGTCCACACAGAAACAGTATCCACAAGTTTTCTTGGGAATCAGTACGACTGGGGAGGCCCATGCTGATGAGGAAGTCTCAATAACATCAGCAGCTAACATCTCATCAATGAGCTGTTTGATAATCTTCTGTTTCATAGGAGAAACACAATAAGGCTTTTGTTTTATAGGAACATCTTGGGTAACATAAATTTGGTGAGTCAAAACACTTGTTTTGCCCAAAACATCTGTGCTGTGCAAACATCACAGTTCTGTTTGAGTAGTGTTAGAAAATGTTCTTTTCCTCGTTCTTCCAGGCAGGTGTTTTGGCATGCTACATGAAGATGGTTTGGTTCTTTAGTTGTTGTAGCAGGGGGAAGAGCAGAAAAGAGAGCAAGAGGTGAAGAATTATACCAATCATGGAAGTGAGCATCATTTTTCAGGAAATAATATTTTTGGCTGAAACCAGTAGACATTTTTCCGGATGTCCATTTGCAGCCCACTGAAGTAAAGATAGTCTAAACCCAACACAACAGGAAAGGCAAGCATCTGTGGGGCAAGGACAACCACAGGTAAGGTGATGGTTAATGTTTGCACTTCAAGTTGTACTTCACCCCATCCTAAGGGTTGACTGGGGCTCCTCCATCAGCCAGATAAATAAGACCCTCAGTCCAAGGTCTGAGCTGTTGAGTCTGAATACCCATGGTTAACCACAATTTCTAATTTAACAGTGTATATGAGGATCCTGTATCAACCAAAGCCTGGCCTTGCCAAGAGTCAATGTTTACAAGAACAATCAACTGCTGTGGTAGAGATGAAGAGAAAGGGTGAGTAGGTAAACATACAGACTCCACATGAGTGACCGTACTAACAATAGAATGGTTACCTTTAACAGTATTTGAACTTTGCTGATCTTTATAGTTTTTGTTTTTACCACTCTGAGGACAAGAACCCGGAGAGTGAGGGCACTTACACCGCCAACAAAAGGGAATTTTAGAGTCCTGTGGTACTGGAGCTGTTACTGGATTATTGGGCTGGAAAGAAACAGGACTAGTTACTCTGAGTTTCCAAGGTTTTTTTCCATTCAGTGATATTTAAACCTACTTCCTGTTTGTTGCTGCCGTGTGTTTTGAGTTTGAGCTCCGTCAAGTTAATTCTTTATCGTCTATTTTTTTTTTATCTTAAAATCAATTTTATACACCATAATTTGCGTTTCTATAACGTGTGAATATATCCCCGATCGTATTCTACAACAAAAACAATCAGAGCGCCTTGTTATCACTAGTTCTATTTTGACTTCCCGAGTCCGCTATTAGCATATAGCCCG
>NW_015639794.1:22646-23078 GCF_001515625.1 Sinocyclocheilus rhinocerous
GCCACAAGCTTTTGAAATCTTGATGTCAAAATCCAGCATTTTTTCCAAAAAACCCTGGCGCCTAAAGGGTTAATGGCGGATGTGTCTACCTTTGAGTGCAGGTGAGGACACGTTCGAGCTGCATTTTGTGCAAGTCGAGCTGGAGGCCGTGGTGAAGCAGATCCGCGACCTGGTGGAGAGGCAGGCCCAGCTGATAGAGCGGAGAGCCGCGCTGGAAACATCCCGGGCTGACGCTCACAAGTCCGGGGTAAGTATACAGTGCGCTGCTAACTCTCCCACCACCTCTACTCCGTGTGTTTCTCTGCACAGGCCCGGTGCACCCAGGACGCGATCTTCCCAGATGTCCTTCACTCCGGCGCCGGGACACCATGGACCCTGGGTGCATCCGCAGAGGAAGACGCGAGCCAGGCCCCGGGCGACGACCTCTCCCCC
>NW_015639794.1:26523-34015 GCF_001515625.1 Sinocyclocheilus rhinocerous
GAGCTGGAGGCTGTGGAGAAGCAGATCCGTGACCTGGTGGAGAAGCAGGCCCAGCTGAGGGAGCGGAGAGCCGCGCTGGAAACATCCCGGGCTGACGCTCACAAGTCCGGGTTAAGTATACAGTGCGCTGCTAACTCTCCCACCACCTCTACTCCGTGTGTTTCTCTGCACAGGCACCCAGGACGCGATCTTCCCAGATGTCCTTCACTCCGGCGCCGGGACACCATGGACCCTGGGTGCATCCGCAGAGGAAGACGCGAGCCAGGCCCCGGGCGACTACCTCTCCCTCTCCGCCACCTCCAGTCTTCGAGATCTCCACCCGGAACCGCTTCGCTCCCCTCCGCGAGACGGAACGCGACGCTGTGACCATCGGAGACTCCATTGTCCGGCATGTCCGTGCTACGTTAGCTGAAGGTAAAGTGCACACTCACTGTTTCCCTGGTGCTCGTGTTCTCGATGTTTCTGCGCAGATACCCGCGATCCTGAAGGGCGACGAGAGCACCGGAGCGGTCATGCTTCACGCGGGGGTTAACGACACCAAGCTGCGGCAGACGGAGACACTGAAGAGGGACTTCAGGAGCCTGATCGAGACGGTGCGCCGCACATCGCCCGCGACGAGGTTCATCGTGTCAGGACCGCTTCCCACGTATCAACATGGACACGAAAGGTTCAGTAGACTTTTTGCTTTAAATGAATGGTTATTGTCATGGTGTAAAGAACAGAAACTGCTCTTCGTTAAAAATTTGAATCTTTTCTGGGAGCGTCCTAGGCTTTTTCGCACTGATGGCCTGCACCCCAGCAGAGTCGGAGCAAATACACATGAACTAGACGAAATGACTAGCAACATGGGCACTATCTTCTCTAATACATTAGAAGCGGTTGCCCCCATCAAATTGAAAAAGGTTCGAGAAAAACGTACTTCGCCATGGTACAACAGTAATACCCACTCTCTCTAAACTTCATTAATCGCACCAAAAGATAAACTGCAGTGCTTTACAACTATAGGACAGGAAGAGCTAAATAAACTTATCACTGCATCTAAACCAACAACATGCCTGTTAGATCCTTTACCCACTAAATTATTGAAAGAGTTGTTACCTGTAGCAGAAGAACCACTTCTCAATATTATTAACTCGTCGTTGTCTTTAGGTCAAGTCCCAAAACCATTCAAGCTGGCGGTTAGTAAGCCTCTTATTAAGAAACCATAACTAGATCCTAGTGAACTGGCAAATTACAGACCCATCTCAAATCTTCCTTTTATGTCAAAAATTTTAGAAAAAGTTGTGTCTGCACAATTGCACTCCTTCCTGCAAAAAAATGATCTCTATGAAGAATTTCAGTCAGGTTTCAGGCCCCACCATAGCACAGAAACTGCACTTGTTAAAATTACAAATGACTTGCTTCTTGCGTCAGACCAAGGCTGTATCTCATTGCTAGTTTTACTTGATCTTAGTGCTGCGTTCGACACTATAAGATGATGCCAACCCTGAAACAACATACAGAACTACCACATTTTGCTATAAGTTTGATTGCATCATATGATAATTGCTGTTAATAGTGTTCATCGTCTGTTTGATTACGTCTTTAATTGATTTTTCCGTACATTTCTGCCATATGTACATTAACTGACAGTCACCACTGATAAGCTAACACTAAATATTGTAGAAACTTAATTTGCTGTAAAGTTGCTTTGCAACGATTTGTATCGTGAAAAGCGCTATACAAATAAACTTTAATTGAATTGAATTGAATATTGTAGCTGGTTTTCCTTGTCTTTTTCCAGCTGTTGCCCAAGACGGACTAAATTGTCAACAGAGGTAACTCCATTACTTCGAAGTTGACTTGACATCTGAGGATTAATGTTCTTCAAGATTAGCTTAATGACTTCACCCTCTGCAATTTGTGGCTTCCAGCGTTTACACAGAGCTCGGTACATGTAAGCAAAATCTCTTATGCTCTCACCTTTTTGCTGTACACGTGTTCTTACTCTCTCCGCTAACTCATCCTCATAGTCTTCTGACAAGAAAGCAGCAAGAAACTTGGATTCAAACTCCTGCCAAGTGGTTGTTTCAAGTCAAGCAACATCCCACCAGTCTCTAGCGGATCCATGGAGCACATTCCTGAGTGTTGCTGTTAATTCTTCATCTGAAAGGGGGTGGAGAGCCATAAAATCATAAAATTTCTCCTGGAAGATCAAAGGATCATCACAGTCTTCTAGTCGACCAAAGCAAGGAAACTGGATTTTAATGGGCTGTTTGCACATAAAACGTCCTCTACCTTCAGTGGTAACAGATTCATTTGTGGGATTAAACTCAGAATCACCCAGTCCATAGTGAAAATTTGAATGGAATCGCTGTAATCTGGTATTCACCACCGGAGTTTCCATCACATTAGAAGGGGATGGAGACGTAATTGTTTGCACAGAAGCATTTGCTTTCACTGAACTCAGCTGTGATGACTTGAGAGCTTCCAGGTCCAGAGCTAATTTATGAAAATATTGCGTTCACTGGTGAAGTTCATTCTGTAAATTACTATTTGAACTTGTCTGAGAAATAAAATTGTTTATTTGTTGAGTACATTGATCAGTGGCCTTTTGAATGAGATCCAGAGTGTTAGCCATTGGTTCCATGATAGCATTGAAATCCTTCAGTACCTCTGTATGATGATTCTTTAGTCGCCAATGCAGCATGTTATTAAACTCCTTTCTGAAGTGTTCAAACTGATTACTCATAAGCTGTTTTATTTTTGTTGTTTGTTTCGCAGATGCAGTATCCACATTTAAAGTGAAAGTATCTACTGCATGTTTCAACTGACCAATTTCAGTGAAAAAAGTGTCTATCAGACTCTGGTATTGTTTTCTGATCATTTCACTCAATTGCTGAAGTGTCAGAGTGTCCATGAATCCAGTTACTCCCAATGAAGGCTGAGAGGAAGGTGATATTGTTGTTATTGGGGGTCTGAGAACCAAACTTCCTATTAAGTCCATATCCAGCAGAGTATAACGAGATGAAAGAGACTGAAATCCTTCCAGTGAACTAGGAAGGAGGGATTGAGTTCCATCCTGATCCAAAGTCATTATGTCCATAAGCTCCTCTTTAAAGACCTCTGTTGGATTTTGACAAGACTTGTTCGGAGATGCAGCCATTTTGTTTGCAGAATGGGTTGTTGCGTTTTAGTCTTTTTGAATGATGAAGTGAAAGTTCATTTGAGTGTGATTTCCTTCTCACAAGTTTAATATTTGGGGTCCCATCTGGGGTGCCACTTTTATGTAACATTTTCCCATACTCTTTGTTTAGGTTTGTTTTTTTTCTGGGGTGCCAGACAGGATTTCTGTCTTTAGTTTAAGTTGCAAGTAAAGGAAACTTACAAAGATCTTGTGTAGTCAAATTTGTCTTACACAAAACCCATAACTTAATGAGATAAGGATTTTGCACCACCCAGTCAACACGTGAGATCATGCGATGATCACAGTGACATCACACGATCCTCATACTGTGATCCTCACGGTGTGAGTAGTATATGAAATCATTGTGAGTTCACACGATCCTCATACTGTGATCCTCACGGTGTGAGTAGTATATGAAATCATTGTGAGTTCACACGATCCTCATACTGTGATCCTCACGGCGTGAGTAGTATATGAAATCATTGTGAGTTCACACGATCCTCATACTGTGATCCTCACAGTGTGAGTAATAGGTGAGCTCATTGTGAACTCAAACTATCCTCATACTGTGATCCTCACGGTGTGAGTAATAGGTGAAATCATTGTGAGTTCACACGATCCTCATACTGTGATCCTCACGGTGTGAGTAATAGGTGAAATCATTGTGAGTTCACACGATCCTCATACTGTGATCCTCACGGTGTGAGTAATAGGTGAAATCATTGCGAGTTCACACGATCCTCATACTGTGATCCTCACGGTGTGAGTAATAGGTGAAATCATTGCGAGTTCACACGATCCACATACTGTGATCCTCACGGTGTGAGTAATACATGAGCTCATTATGAACTCAAACGATCCTCATACTGTGATCCTCACGGTGTGAGTAGTATATGAAACCATTGTGAGTTCACACGATCCTCATACTGTGATCCTCACGGTGTGAATAATAGATGAAATCATTGTGAGTTCACACGATCCTCATACTGTGATCCTCACGGTGTGAGTAATACATGAGGACATATTGTTCTCTGTGTTTCAGGATGTGTCAAGTCTTTCCAGGGGGACAAAGAAATCGAAGTTAAGAATCGAAAAGGAGTCATCAAAACAATACCAGAAGCAGAATGTATCTGTTAAATTGAAATGTCTGTCAAATGCCAACACCAAACTGAAAATAAATCAAAATGAACAAGGAAACCGAATTGTAGAAATACTTTGAAGGAAATAAAAGATGAAATTCTACATGTTTGTGATATTACTGACCAATATTAGAGAATTTTTAGATCACAGTTAAAAGAATGAGTTTAACACAATGATATGACAGTGGTCTCACATGGTGAGCTCACAGTATGAGCGCACAGTGAGTGTGCAGTGACCTCACGTTGTGACCACAGTATGAGCGCACAGTGAGTGTGCAGTGACCTCACATTGTGACCACAGTATGAGCGCACAGTGAGTGTGCAGTGACCTCACATTGTGACCACAGTATGAGCGCACAGTGAGTGTGCAGTGACCTCACATTGTGACCACAGTATGAGCGCACAGTGAGTGTGCAGTGACCTCACATTGGGAGCATAGTATGAGCACACAGTGAGTGCGCTGTGTGGTTACACTTTTAGCTCACTGTGACACACACATTGTGACCACACCATGAGAATCATGTGAGCTCATGGTGACAACATTGTGAGATCAAATTGTTGACTGGCCAGCAATCAATGCAATAATATCAATAATAATCACTCTCACATAGAAAACACAACTCATTCAACAGAACAGGACACATATAATTGCATTCAAATAGGTATATTCAAAAGTGAGCAAATTCAAGTGTCTGATAAAGTCTTTTGATTAGCGAGGAAAAAAAACAAACACCAAAATCAGTTCAAAATTGTCCAGCCAAAAAGGCTACAAAGAGAGGAAAAAAAATAATCCAGTTTAAAATCCAAGCAATAGTTCAAACAGTAAGCAATCCACAGCAAATAGTTAAAATAGTCAAAATATTAGAAGAAAAGAAAAAAGAAAGAAAGAAAATTAAATCCCCTATCAAAAGCAGTCAACAGTCAAGTCAAACAGTCATCCACAGCAGTCTGAATTGTACTCACGACTTCTTTTTTAATAGTCTGGTACACATTTCCCGGGACTTCTTAGGCGCTGGTATATACAAGGCTGGAGGCTCCCACTCCGTTAATCCAGTTCATGTTTTGGAACTACTCACTTGCATTGTTTTCCCTGCAGCGTCTCAACGACTGTCTGCTAGTCACATAATTTCGAGGATTATGCAAACTTTCCTTTGCATAATCCGGGAAGAGCGATCACAAGGTATACTCAATGCCTCCCGGCTGCCGCCACCGTCTTGCCGTGAGTGATGCACGTCAGCCAGATAAAGGTAAAAAGGGCTGGACTAAAGATCATCATCTTAATTCGTTTTCATTATAAAAATCTGTAGATCCAAGAAATATTGACATTTTTTATATTTGTAGATAATGATCACAGAGTGATTTCACATATAAATGATGACTGATAAATGCAAGACAGATGAACAATTCATTGCAATTTCGTTATTTCATTTTCATCGTCACAACACGCACAACATTGCATCAGGAAATTGATGATAATGTGGTCCTAATGTGGTATTACTGCAAAATATCATTTTACAATTCTTTTGTACATTTTGACAAACAACAGACTTTACCTGGGAATGGGCGCATGAGATTTGGGAGCAGTGGGAAAGCTGTATCTGCAACAAACACATATGGGTTGGTGACATCAGTGCCTGGCAGGTTGGCTAGGTGTGGCAGCTCCAGAGTCCATTGATTAGCTTGGACCCATATATGCACTCTTTGAAGATGCCTCAATCGCTTTCACATCCATAGGCCCCCACGTCCACCATCGTGAACCGTTAATGGGCATCACAAGCAGCCATCAGAACAAGTTAGTGACTCCCAGGGGCGCAACTGCACATTTGCTGAGGGGTATGCAAGATCAGTGTTGGCGCCCCCCTGTATTCTATCCCCTAACACTAACTCCCACAGAAAACTTTCTGTAAATCAATGACCAAAAGACCATTAACTAGCTTGGGCATGGCAGGATACAAACTCATCAGGGGTGAAAAAAGTGACAAAGGTACGAACCCCCTTCCCCATTTTTAATACCATAGGAAAAAAAGTGAAAAGTGAAAAGAAAAAAAAAAGAAAAAGGAAAGTGTGTTGTATAACATCCACTTTAACTCCTGATGGCTGACCCCAGACAGTAGAACACTTTGTTTTTTTTTGTTTTTTTTCTATAAACACGTAATATTGCTAAATTTTTAGTTAGGTAATTTCATCGTTTCATTTTCGTTTTTACTTATAGAGATAATTCATGGAAAATTTGCTTAAGTCGAATAGTACTGTCACAGATCGGCCAGGCTCATCCACCACTCAATCACAGCACACACTGTCACCTGAATACTGATTGCACGCACCTGTTTGGAATTTGTACTCTCATCAGGACTCCTACAAAAGCACACACCTCACTTCACTCCAGTGTCCGGTCTCGTTAATACGAAGTGGACTCTATGCTATCTGTGCGATACATTGAGCTACCTACCTGCCTTGTGTACTTACCTTCTGTGTCTCCTCCAGTGTGTTCTCCTGTGCTCAGTTCCTACGTCCGTTCCAGTTGTCATCTCCGTGGGAATATTCTCATTACTCGTCATCTGAGGTGTGTGATACCTCTGTCTGTGAACAATTATATCACCTCCGTCAGGGTTCTCTGTCCATTAACGATTATGCCCTCAAGTTCAGAACTCTCGCTGCAGCCAGCGGCTGGAATGAGCACACACTCCTCACCGCCTACTGGCAGGGATTAGAGCCGAGCGTGCGGCTTCAGCTCGCTGCCTATGATGACTCCTATGGTTTGGAACGATTTATACAGCTGTCCATCCGATGTGCTACTCGTATGCAGTCTTGTTTAGAAGAATATCGACTCTAACCATTCACTCCACTCCTTCGCCGGCCAGACACCATCAGTCCTCCAGATCCAGGTCACGAGCCCATGCTGGTGGATAACACTTGACTCTCTTCATTGGAACGGCAGAGACGGCTGACCCAGGGCTTATGTCTGTTCCCTTCCACGATCTCCTGCGAAACCAGAGACTGTGTTATATTCTTCATCAAATCAGAGAACTGCTCCATTGCCTTTAATACTCCCCTGCCATTACCATCTGCATCATTTGCTGTCAATAAATATACCAGTTTGTATTCTAATCCTCTGTGTGAGTCTCCTTCCGTAACAGAAGACCGGGCCAACAAAGGATTCAGCAACATGAGTGCACCCGACCCGTTC